>NW_027532403.1:1789420-1991418 GCF_008692635.1 Crocuta crocuta
TCTCTCTCTCTCCTAGAAATAAAAAATATATATATATTAAAAAAAAGAGAAGAAAGAAATGAGAAGGCACAGTGTGCACGAGCTTGGGACAATAATTCCACTCCATAGTCTGACGAGAAGAGTGTGAATGGCAGATTTTAATTTTCTTGTCAGTGACAAACATGCAAAGGCAAGCGAACTCCGTGTTCCCAACTGCAGAGGCTCTCCAGCTTATTATACAACAGTCAGTATGGAGTCTGGGCATTTGACTGGTTCCTTACTCTTTCCTGTCCCGCCCTGACCTACCCCTGCCCTTCATGGACACTTGCGTTTTCTGAAATCATATGTCATCTGGGACAAATGCTGGATGTGATGCTTTTCTGACATGACACATGATATCCAAAGAGGGTTTCCTTTGCCCCGACAGACGTTGCACGAGAGTGCAGCTCATACATCTTCCCTTCTGCTGAGTAGTCCACACTCATGTTAGCATGTATGTATAACTGCACACACAGCCCCTAGTTCACAGCAGGAAGAACTCGATAGGCCTTCCCACCCTTGGACTTCAAAATGACTTTAGTGGAGCCATTCAACCACTCATGAGACGTGTGTTTCTATTGTATACCTGCTATCCAAATCCCCTCCCCCTCCCCGGGCCACTGCCTCAAACTAAGTCCGCAGGAATCTTCCAGACTTGTGTTTTTGTGTGGCAGGGGGAGTCTTCTGAGGTGTGTGTATGGTAGTGGAGTAAGGTTATATTTTAAATACCCTAGGCTGGGGCGCGTGGGTGGCTCAGTTGGTTAAGCATCTGACTTCAGCTCAGGTCATGATCTCATGGCTCATGAGTTTGAACCCTGCATAGGCCTCTTGGAGCCTGGAGCTTGCTTTGGAGTCTGTCTCCTATTTCCTCTGGCCCTCCCCCACTCATGATCTCTCTCTCTCAGAAATAAACAAACATTAAGATATTAAAAGTAAATAAACATCCTGGGCTTATCTTACACTTACTGGAGTTGTAGCCCACCTGGAAGCCACCTACGCACTCAAGAGTCCAACTACTCAAACTTATACTTCGTGATGCTCCCGATGCAGACAAGGATCTAGAGTATGGCTTCAGTTCATTTCTAGTGAGTTTGTTTCTAGTATTGAAGAGTGTCATAATATGCAACTGTAGCATAAAAATTATTTTGAGCTGTAGGCATTTGAGAATCAATAGAGGTAGGCAGGGGCTTTTATCTGTCCAACAGCAGAGCCCCCCAGAAGACCTCAACTGTCATCTTCATCTTCAGAACCAGGAAAGAATGATTCTTATCCCCTGCACGTGAGACCACCTGAGCAGACACTGTGACAAAACTACCATACGTGCCCTCTATTCTCCTAAGGGCCCATTTAGCTTTCCTAAATTACATTTGTTTTCCCCTAAGTATTCTTTCTCCCCTTCCCTTTTCCGCATATCAGCTCCTGATTCTAACTGCCCTTTTGAGTCATATTTTCCTGTGTGCTTCCCCATAAATGAATAGAAATTTGTCTTGGGCAAACTGGACAGACTGCAATAAGGTTCCGTCTTACTCCAGCTGGATAATGTGCAACTATGCCAGTACTGAAAAGAGTTTTCCCAGGACATAGTCCGTGTGGGGTCTTGATTTTTTCCTCTAAGGAGCTGGCAGAGGTTGAGGGCAAATAATAAAGTCCCAAGTTCAACTGCTTCTGGGCTGGGGACATGCATCACTCTGCGGGACGTTCACAGAATGTAGAACTAGACCAACATTCCATTCCGTTGCTCTCCCTCCCGGAAGCCCCTGGAGGTGTCTGCAATCAAAGAACTCCTGCTTCTTGCCTCTCTTGACAACTGTGTGTCTATCAGTGCACACACCAAAACCTCATATTTCAAAGAACACACTTTAAAATACACCAATATAGGGGCGCCTGGATGGCTCAGTCAGTTAAGTGTCCAACTTTGGCTCAGGTCATGATCTCATAGTTCGTGGGTTCAAGCCCCGATTCGGGCTCTGTGCTGATAGCTCAGAGCCTGGAGCCAGTCTTCAGATCCTGTGTCTCCCTCTCTCTCCGACCCTCCCCTGCTCATGCTGTTTCTCTCTGACTCTCAAAAATAAATAAAAAGCATTAAAAAAATTAAAAATAAAATAAAATACACCAACATAGAGAATCTGAATGTTGAAAATATCAGAGCAAACAAGAGGGAGAGCCAGAAGCAGGGCGGGAGGACACAGGGCTTGTAGACTTTGCTCAGGATCATGGATTGGGTTCCTAAGGAGAGTGGGAAATCACTAGGACTTACTTGCAGGGGAGCTGTCACATTAAAACTGTCACTCTGGTTGTGTCACCATCCGTCACCTCTCACTTGACTTAGTTCGAAGTAGGAAAAGTATCATGTGAACTAAGAGTTTACACTTAGACCTTCCACTGGTTGGGGTCATAAAAAGCACAGTCCCTGTTAGGACCTGTTTCTTTTACATGGGAAAGGAAGGTATATTTGTCAGGGTTTTCTGCAGGATAGCCCTGGACATACTTGCTTAATAAGAATCAGTGAGAGGGGCATCTGAATGGTTTAGTCGGTTAAGTGACCGACTTCAGATCAAGTCATGACCTCAAGGTTTGTGATTCGAGCCCCTCATCGGTCTGTCTGCTGTCAGCACAGAGCCTGCCTTGGATCCTCTGTCTCCCTCTCTCTCTGCCCCTCCCCTGCCCAATAAAAAAAAGTCACTGAGGAACCTTGCTTAAAGTACAGATTCCCAGGCACCCCTGCCCCCACGAACCACCAAAATGGGATCTCCAGAGAAGGAACCTGGGAACCTGTATTTTTAACCAACTTCATCGATCCCTACCATCAGGCAAGTTTGAGCAACATTGTCACAGGGGGTGGGCCAAAGCCACAGGGCCATTTCAGCAGATGGCCTGCTATTCCTGGTCTAAGATAGCACTGTCTCCTGTCTGAATTATACCAACAGACTCTTATTTATTGCTGCAGGCTTCTGCTTGGGTCCCCCTCCAGTGCCCCATCCTCAAAGTGGCCAGAGTGACCTATTTACTATGAAAGCTGGACCTTCCCACTCCCCCTACAAATACATCTTAATAGTTACTCACTTTTCTTAGGACTCCAATCCATGATCCTAGGTCCTCCAGCCTTGCCTCTTGCCCTCCCTTCTTGCTTGCTCAAGCCCGGTTTCACTGACCCTCCTCTGAGCTGTCTCATCTGGGTCCTCAGGTGGGAAGCCTTCCTGAGGCCACCATATATTACCCACCACTCCCCTTGACTCAGGTCTCTGAGTTGGTGATTCTTGCTCGCAGTCGGCCACAAGACCCACGACCCTGCCCAACCTTAGGAAATCAACACCAGCCAGCCTATCTTTGTTTGATATTTCCACAGCATCCTATACTTTCTTTCCCTCTGGGGCACTTGTCACAATTATAACTAACTAATAAAAATTAGCTGTATCATTACGTGTTTAAGGTCTATTTTTCCTCTCTAAAATTAAAGTCCCATGGGCCAGAGACTGTGTGTGACCTTTTCCCACTATATCCTTAATGTCTAGTCTAGAGCCTGGTACATAGTAGGTACTCGATAAATACTTTAAAAATAGAAGTCATACTTAGTAACCAGTGTAATAGCAGTTACCGCTATAAGTGATAGTGGTGCTTCCACTTTTATTTCTCCAGTCTTCACACCAGCATGGTAGTGTTATGATCTCCATTTTCAGAGAAGAGAATTGAGACTCAGGTCATAGGCTAATACTCCGGGCTACAGAGCACCTTTGCTGTATAGTCAGGACGAAATCTAAAGCTCATGCCCCTGGGGGCGCCTGGCTGGCTCAGTCAGTTAAGGACCTGACTTTAGCTCAGGTCATGATCTCAGGGTTCATGGAATCCAGCCCCACATGGGGCTCTGTTCTGATAGCTTGGAGCCTGGAGCCTGCTTCGGATTCTGTGTCTCCCTCTCTCTCCGCCCCTCCACCACTTGTGCTCTGTTTTTCTCAAAAATAAATAATTAAAAAAATTAAAAAATAAATAAAGCTCATGGGCCTATCATCCTGCCCAACTTCCTGAAGTGCTACATGATGCACAAGAGTTACCTATATTCTTCTCAAAAGTCTTTCCTTGCGTTCATTTTTATCTCCACAATGCTGATTTCCTGCTAATACAGGGTTAAGACAGCTCCTGGCCGGTTTGGCTGAGCCTGACAGCATCAGCTGTTTTTCCTGGAGAAAGTCTATGTTTGAGGGTCACGGTCAAACCGAAAAACCATTTTTAAAGCCATCATTGCGGCAGCGTTGGGCTGATGCATTAGCTCACTTTTATGGGGGGAAAAAAATCCAGAAATGTCAGTAAGTTAGTCCCGATCGGGGTGACACTGCAGGAATAGACGTGGGACACCGGCGTCCCGAGGCTTCTGGGCAGGCTGCCAAGACTCAGCCTCCCTGGGAACTGGCAGGCCCAGGAGCCACGTGGCTGCCAAGTGCTTGGCCAACAAGATTCCTTTCTTCCTGACGTGCCCCTGAGCCTGAGGCACACGGGGGCAGGCCAGGGACGGCCAAAGTTATATAATATGAGTGTTTAATTTTTAGCAATGGCAACAAAGCAGCGCCTAATTTGATGTTACAAGTTTGGTATTATAAACTTGTAAAAAGTATACTGAGGCTTTCACGACACTCTTATTTTTGTAGCCTGGCTCATGGTTTGCCTGCGGATAAGGGTCTGTGTGTGGTAGGTTCGGTAGCAGGGGGCGATGGCCACCGCAAAAGCCAGAGCGGTGCCTCCTCTGGGAAAGCAAAATGCCTTAAACGAGTTTTGACCTATGAAATGACAGGCCTCAGGAGGGGGTCTTAAATAGGAGGGGTCCTGAGACCGAACTGCTCTGCCTGGAAAAGGGGAAGGAATTCCCGCTCTGGACATGGGGGCTCAAAGAGAAAGGACAGGAGGGCAAAGAAGAGAGAGACGAGTGTCATGATGGGAAGCTGGGGCTTGAGTGGGAGAAAAGGTCTGGAAACCTTTTCATTTTTAAGTGGAAGAATGGGAAACAGAAGAACTATCTGGCACATACACCTGGCCGGATGTGGAAACCATGGGAACAGCGTTCAGCAAGATGGCCAGGCTGGAACAGCCCCTCTGACCACTCCTTGGGCTTCTCCCGAGATGTACAGAAGGGTCTGTAGACGATTCTCTAGATTTCGAGGGGGAGGGGAAACCCTGCTGACACCTGAGATGTGTCTGTAGGGTTTGTTCCCCATATCTGTCTGTTCTTGTCTCCACTTTTGCCAACTCATTTCTTTTTAGGGAAACTGTGGTAGAAGGAACAGGGATTTTAGAGATAGACTGACCTGAATTTGAAACTGAGCTCTATTTCAACTGCTTAATCTGTTTGAGGTGCAATGTTATTAGCTATAAAAGGGACCTCATGGGATGCCTGGGTGGCTCAGTCAGTTAAGCATCAACTTTGGCTCAGGTCATGATCTCCTGGTTCATGAGTTCAAGCCCCATACCGGGCTTATTGCTTTCAGTGAAGAGTCCACTTCAGGTCCTGTCTCTCTCTCTCTCAGCCCCTCCCTCACTCATGGGCGCTGGCTCTCTCTCTCTCAAAAATGAATACACATTTTTAAAAACGGATCTCACAGGATACAGGATTATATTAGTTAATTAATATTCAATTAATTTGAATAACTATATTCAAATTAAATAGCATATCACGCACGGTTTGAGCTCAGGGCCTGGAGTGGCTTGATTCCACCATTTGCTGGCTGTGTGAGGTCTGGCAAGTTATTCAACCTCCTCTTATGGAAAATAGGACAAATAGCAGATCTTTGGGAAGATCAAATGAGATAATCGAGTAAAGCAGTTGGCATAGTGCCTGACATTCCAGCAAGTATTTAATAAGTGCTAACCATTACTCTTGTTCTTATTATTACACATGTAAAATGTCTGGTCTTGGTAGAACCTTAATTAGACACTTGTGCTGTTCATTTTATAGAAATAAAGATCTGGCAATTCCCATGCTATCAACACCTCTTTTTCCCAGAAGAGTTAACTAGCAGAAAATCAACTGATTGCGTATCTCAGTGATGAAGGTTCGTAGAAGCCTTAAATATCTCTTCCCTTACTTTATCCTGGACAAAGACCTCTGGCTAAAAGGATTTAAAACAATGTTGATATATAAGTATGTTTTATTTGGGAAAAAAACACCATCAGTTCCAAGAAATATTCCTTATGATTTTCTTTGAATTTCAACAATCTCCTTGTAAATTGAATGCATAGTATTCTCCCTCCCTGCAGAGAGCATGCTCTAATTTAACATTCCTGTTTTCTCATATTTACATTTCTTTACGTAGTATCGCTTAAATTTGATGGTTAACTACCTTCCATTGCTATTTGCAGCATACATCCACATGCCAGAATTTTGAATGTCATACTAAATAAAGGGGTTTAGGGGCACAAGGTGGCCCAATCGATTGAGCATCTGACTTTGGCTCAAGTCATGATCTCATGGTTTATGATTTTGAGCCCCGCGTCGGTCTCTGTGCTGACAGCTCAGAGCCTGGAGCCTTCTTGGGATTCTGTGTTTCCCCCTCTCTTTGCCCCTCCCCTGCTTATGCCCTCTCTCTCTCTCAAAAATAATTAAACATTTAAAAAAATAAAAATAAATAAATAAAAGGGGTTTAAAAAACAGGTTCTGGAAAGGTAAGCTTTCCAGTCCTATGTCCCTGTGGAGCAGAAGTGTTTAGTGCTGATCATGAGGCTCCCTTTCAAGGTGTAGCACAGCCTGGTGGGACACTTAGGGCTTGGATGGTAGGGGACCTGGGTTCAAGTCGTGGCTCTGAGCTTATGCATGTGACCATGGTCAAATCATTTAATTTTTCTCTTTGGTCTCCTCACCTAAAATAGAGCAGCTGATTCTGGAAGGAGGGTAGGTAAATTATCTACATAGTCCTGACATATAATAAATGCTCTGTAAGTGCTGGTTCTTATTGCTTATTCGCTAGGATACTTTAGTGAATTATTTCAGTCTCCAAACCAGACTCTTTCCCACCCCTAGTTCAGGAAATAATTAAGTCTAGTAGTACTGAATCACTGGGAAGGATTGAGGGCTGGTGGCGGGTTGTATTCCCCAGCCACGAAAAGACACCACCCTGCACACTGTTGTAATCTTGAATTAAATGGTTCTGACTCTCCAGATAGTAGGGTCAGGGCTCCTGACTCCTCGGCAGACAGCTGCAACTTGGTGAAAGGTCTCAGATCTCTTCAGACATCTGAAACCTCTCTGACTGGGGCTGGATTCCAGTCTCCATGCCTCACTTTCTAGGGGGGACTTAGCGCCAGGCATTCATTTTCCTGAGCTTGTTTTTGTATATTCTGTAAAATTCAGATGACATAATCAATGTGAAATGATTTTTAAATTGGGAAACATTAGAAAAATCTGTTATTTGTAAGAAGTTGATACTAATGTTTATATAAATAAATGCTCAGGCTTTTCTAGATCTTGTTTTTTCTTCTATTTGTCATGACGTGGGCAATCTTAGGCTCCTCATTCTTTTCCCTTTACAGAAGTGTGACATTTGGGCAAAGTCCTATATCCAAGAAAGGCTGTATAATGCATATTAGTCAAATTTTTCTAGTTATTAGCCACACCAAATGATCTGAAGGTGGTAGGTAGGTAGGAGTTTTGGGGGAGATGACGATGTGAAGTTAAACTATCCAAGTGCTTTAATTTGGATGATTTCGTAGAGTGTAGAAAGGGCTTTATATCTGGTATCCGTGATTTCAAACTCAGAAATGAATGAAAATACACTTTCTCTCATTTCCAAATACCTGTCCCCCCAATAGATTCTCAATCCATTTTCTCTTGTACCTCAGTAAATACACCCAATAATTAGTGGAGGTTGAGGGAGAGAGTACATGCTGTTCCCCCTAGTCTAACTATACTCTTTCCTGGAGTGTTCTTAAGTTTGAGCAGAACTACTGCTCCATTTGCTGGGAAACCTTCTTTCAAATCCTGACCTTGGAGGTCACCAGGGCCCAGAGCCACCGTGGTTTCAGGGACACGCCCTAGGACTCCAGTCCACTCCTGGACAGGTCCCTGCTCTGCCTGCACCATGTTAGACAGTAATATATTGCCCTCCCTTTCTTCTATTTCTTCCTTCCCTTCCTTCCTGCCCTCATTCCTTTTTTTCTCCCTTCCTTCCTTCCTTCCTTCCTTCCTTCTTTCCTTCCTTCTGCTTTTCCTGTGTTAAATGTTACTGTATAGTCAAAGTCTCTTTTGTTCCAAACTCACTCATTCCTTTCTCTCACTCCCAGGAGAAACTCCTACCCTAAAGTCCAAGTCTGTCTTTACAGTCAGCTTTTATACTTTGCTTTATTCCTCACCCATAACAATGTAGTATTGCTTTGTGTTCAACTATATATCAATGTCATCATCCAAAACATATGATTCTGTAATTTTCTGTTTTTCCTCAGTGTTATGTTTTTGACACTTAGCCATGCTTTTACACGTAGATCTAGTGAATTAGTTTTAATTGCTATACAGGCTTCCATGGAATGGTTATACTACGATCCTATCTCATAGCAGCACTATACTGCAGTATATATACTATGCTATGTTACCCTACTTCTTCTATGGCTTTCTCTTTTTTAAAGTTTGAGAGTTTTACTATTTTATGTTTAGGTCATTAATCCATATGGAAGTTACTTTCCTATATGCTGTGAGGCAGAAATTTTATTTTTTTCTGCATGCGTGGCAGTTGTCCCTATATTTTTTTTCAGCTCTTTGATGCTACATATGACAAAACTGAGGTTCAGAGAGATGGAGTGACTTGGCCAAGATCACACAATGACCCAGCGGTGGGGTGGTGTCCGAGAATATATTTTTTTTCTCTATTTTTTTGACTTGACAAATGCAGATTTATTTTCATATCAGACGATTCTTTATGAATTAGCAAAATAAACACATTCAAAATTCAAATAACTGAATTTTAAAATTGAGGTATAACTGACATCTAACATTATATTAGTTTCAGGTGTATAGCATAATGATTCACCTATTTGTTTACATTGCAAAAGGATCACCACAATAAATCTAGTTAACGTCTGTCACCATATGTCATTGCAAAATTTTTTTCTTATGGTAAGAGTGTTTAAGATGTTCTCTTAGCAACATTTAAATGTACAACACAGAATTATAAGTTATACTCAGCATCCCATATATTACATCCACGTGACTAAGTTATTTTATAACTGGAGGTTTGTAACTTAATAATTTTACAACTGTGCCTTTATCACTTTCTTTTATATATAAAAGATTTTTATGTACAAGTTTATGTTCAGAAGCAAACTGATTTGCAAGTGTAGCAGACCCTCTGCTAAACTCTTGAGAATGTCCTCACTTGCTAAGAAAAGCCTGATTCAGGACTTAAAAAAACCATGACGATAATATGAAAGCACTTTTCTTCTGCTTGGGACCCATGAGCTCAAGAACTATTTAATATTTCTTCCTGATTTCCCCACAACACTTTCTCTGTGCATCATTATAGAATTTATTTTATGCTGAACTGGGCCATTCCAGTGGGCCGATTTTGTTCATATAGACTACAAATAGCTTGAGGGCAGGAGCCTCTATTTCCATCTTATTCTGGAGTCTTGTGTATGTTGTGTGCTAAAGTGTTTTTGACTTGAATAATGTGTGTGGATGGGGAAGATGGACAGAGAAAAATATAAAACAAATTTCACTTTCTGAACACACATAATTTTATGTTAACATAATTGTTAGAATTTGCTGTCAGTTCAATAAAAATGACTATAAAATGTACTATTACTATTCTTAAAAGAACTTACATAATTCATTTAATTTTTACTTTTTAAAAAAATTATTAAAAAAAAATTTTTTTTTGAGAGAGAGAGAGACAGACAGAGCATGAGTGGGGGAGGGGCAGAGAGACACAGAATGTGAAGCAGGCTCCAGGCTCTGAGCTGTCAGCACAGGGCCCCACACGGGGCTCAAACTCATGAACTGTGAGATCGTGACCTGAGCTGAAGTTGGATGTTTAACTAACTGAGACACCCAGATGCCTCTAATTCATTTACTTTAAAAAAAATCATTAAATTCATTAACACTCAGGCAAGTTTTTTCCACTGGTTTTCAAATATGTGGGCCTTTCTGGGTCAAATATTTTGTTGAGAGTTTATTTTAATTGAAATAAAAATCTTTATATTAATTGGCACATGGATTTTTGATTTCATCAAACACATTCCTTGGGCTTCCTGGGAAAACTTGCTAGTTGCCTTTCTAAGGTTTTGTTCTAATTCTTGTGTTATTTGGATTTGGGACTTGTAGAAACATTTAGTTTTCTTATCTGTTTGCTTTTCAATACTGGTTTCTTAAAACAAGAGGACATTATTTGAGAAAAAAGATGTGTATATAAAGGAAATACATTTCAGATAAGTGAATTAGGTCCAGGGTCACTGACAAAATTAGAAGGACTCACAGCTGTGTTTATCTATTCATGTGGGTTTATAAGGAAACTGATTCAAGGGCATTTAAGGATACATCCCTTTTCTGGGCATTCAGGGTCTGCCCTCTATTGGTGAGCCGTGCTAGAAAAATGTCTTTATCCTTCAAATCCTGCACTAAGTTGAAATACATTTTACTAATCAGGCATAGTCTTTATGGGAAGTTGGGTTTGAATAAAGTAGAAAACCTCTTTAAAAACTCAAAATTGGATTTACTTTTTTCTTAGTCTGGGACTTGTTAAAATAAGAGAAAGGATTGGGGCAATGCTAAAAAGAACCAGACGTATTATGGGAAATTATCAGTTTTACGTTTAGAAGAATATCTACTTTGAACTCTTGAATCAAATGAGTGGTTGGACACCTTTACTGAGGGAGGAGTAATGTCCACTCCATTTTCCTGTGTGTGTCTAATACACTACACTTCACATAAATATGTCTGGACCCGTTATGCACACACAGTTCTTCCCTAACAGTAAGTCTAGTGCTCTTGTTATCAGTGAGACTCTAAATATTTTGAGTTACAAAATTATTTAGTTCATTGCAGAAAATCACCAATTTAATGGTTTCTAATTTACACTGAAAGTTATATATATATGTATATATAAGTATACATATAGTTACATAGTATAACTTCATTAAAAATTTAAAGTTTCATTGGTTTATTAAACAAAAATAACAGTGCAAAAATATTAAGATTATATACTACTTTGCCTTCTTTTTACTTCTTACGTGATTTTTTTTGCATTAAAAAATTTAATATATATAAAAAGTCTTGGAAGAGGAAAACATATTTTGACATATTACTCTTAGGGAGTGTAAATGCTACATGATGGGTCCAGAAACCAAACTGGGTTTACACAGACATTTTCATGGTTGAAAAACTGTCTTTGGTGATTACTATGCAAAGTTGTGAGTTGTTTATCTCTTTGTCCCAGTTGTTGGCTTGTAGACTTTGGCAGAGTCTGAAGTAGAAGTAAATTCCTGTGTCAGCTACGCAAGAATCTGTTCTTAATAAACAACCTCATAGGTTACCAAAAGTAAAGCGTCTTTATTATGAAACTCCCTCTTTTTTAAAAAAAACATGGAGCAAGTAAATAAATAAAACTCGAAAAATAAAAATTAAAAAATAAAATGCATGGAGCAGAAACAATGTGCTCGATGCCAAACCTTTATTTTTAGCGTGTCCATGTCGCTCACAGAACATTACTCTGACTTTCACAGTAGTTTGCTGCGCACCATGATTTTCGGGCTATAAAAAGCCAAGCTCCCAGGGTGATACCTGTTATACTTGGGTTCAACTTATCTTTTTTCTGTTCTATCTCCCTGTTATGAGAGAATTCTGTTCCCCCTAAAAGATGTTGAGGCCTGGTCCCCAGTACTTGTGAATGTGATTTTATTTGGAACCAGTCTTTGCAGATGATTAGGTTATGACGAGGGCATTACGATGGGCCCTCAGGTAATATGACTGAGGGTTTATGAAAAGGGGAAATTTGGTCCCAGAGTCAGACCTAGAGAGAGGGAAGACCCTGTGAAGACACAGGAGGAATGGCATCCAGAGCCAAGGAACACGCCAGCTACCAGAAACCAGGAACGCTTTGAAACGATCAAGAGGCCAGTTTTCTTTCTGTATGTTTTCTTAGTGGTTCCCTGCATGTTCCCCAGCACCTATTCATATTTGTTTCCTCTCATTCCCCACTTCTTTATGAATCAGATTCGGATTTCTGAATATTTGAATGTTGCCTTCATTAGTGTCCTGAAATTTGCTGTAAAAATTCCTGCTTACATTTCGCCAACGCTATGTTTTTCCCCCCTAGGTAGGTTCAGCTTGCTTACATTTCATAGGTGAAGCTGCTCTCCGCACTTGAGAAGGCAAACACAAAAATGAATTCAAAATGTAATTATTCTTGGGGCACCTGGGTGGCTCAGTCGGTAAAGCATCTGACTTCGGCTCAGGTCATAATCTCATGGCTTGTGAGTTCGAGCCCTGCATTGGGCTCTGTGCTGACAGCTCAGAGCTCGGAGCCTGCTTCGGATTCTGTGTCCCTCTCTCGCTCTACCCCTCCCCCACTCAAGCTCTCTCTCGCTCTCTCTCTCAATGAAAAATAAAATACTAAAAAATAAAAAAACACAAAATGTAATTATTCCGAAGAGACACTATACAGGAACATGCTCTGAATCAGGGAGTGCTATTAAATAGAAGCTCTTGTTTTCATTATCAACCTCCCATGTTACATTGCAGTTACGCGTTCTAACTCAGAACATTTTAAGCACTAACTAAATTCATTCTGATAATCGGATTTTTCGCAGGCATTCCTTTTCATTGTCTGCTTCGTATCTCTCATGAGTGATTTTAGTGTGAAGGATTGAATAGTCTCAGAGTATAGTAAACATAACAAAAATAGCACCTTAATCATGTAATGAGACCTGTTCTTTATTTTTTCATGTTTTTTTTTTTTTTTTAAATTTATTTCTAGGAGAGAGANTCTATCCTAATTTTATCCTTGTATATTCTGGAATATGGATCAGTTACCTCTATACCATAGCATTGGTTTGTTTTGTGTTTCCAGCTGTCCTCAGACCCCAAAGCACGCGTGTGCATGTATGGACACACACGCATGCACACACATGCACATTTCCATACAGCATTTATCTGTAAGCTTGCATTTGATGTCTGGGTTTAGATACATTTGAAGTTTGTGTCAGTCTAATCACTATAATTGGCTTCTTCCTGCTCTCAGATTTACTCTGACAAAGAAATCGATGGTATCATATGGAAGGAGAGGAGTTGTGAACTATGACTAGTTTTTGGGACTCATCAGGAGACTGTGACCCGATTGACTGTGGGATTTGATATGTGTGATGGAGAGCACAGTATTACGAATTTCAATTTGGGTCATCATCTTAGGATGGGTAAGTTCACCTTCAGAGCTCCCATATGGACCAATTCCAGATATCGGGAACAGACGTTTGAGAGCCCTTTAGGGTCCTGGGTGGATTTGTAACTTCCTCCCATGAATCCAGCCATATCTCTTTTACCGTTCTTGAATTGCAGGGTGACAAATGGAGTTGGTTTGGCTAAATATTCCTTTGTGCCACATTGTACCATGAACATACCTATAACTTTGCACTGACGGCAAGGCCATCAGTTCTAACATTGTGAGTGAGAGTGTAGAATCAGAGTGCTTTGTTTCCAATTCTGGCTCTGCTACTTTCTAGATGTGTGACCTTGGGGAAATTACATAACCTCTCTGAGATTCAGTTTTCTAATGTGTAAAATGAAAACAGTAAAGTTTCTAACATACAGGGCGGTTGTATTAAATGAGATAATATGTATGAAGAGTTAGCATAATGGTCTCTGGTAAACACTCATTAAATGGCATTTAATACATTACCTCTCTAACCTGTATAGATCACGAGTTCTTTTGTGTCTTACTTTCAGAGCTTGGCAGGAGCCCTCTACAACTGTGTATTGAGCTGAATGAGAGTTTGGTCATACTGTGCCCATGTTATATAAAGCCAAGGAACTAGTTAGGTTTGGACACGTTGGTAGATGGCTTAAGTCATGCCACTGGCTTCAGAGGACCTTGAACAAGAACACTTTCTTGGTTCATTGCAAACCTATCACTGATGTTAGACAGCAGCTCACGTGGCTGTGAGTAAGGGTCATCATCGCGGCAGGGGAAGCATCACCGGAGTTACTTACTGACTTCTTGCTGTACTTCAGTGCCAGCTAGATTTTAGTCAAAAATGTTTAAGAGTCAGTATCTTTAAGAGAACACAACCATACACTGAGTTGCTAGGGAGCTATATGATAGAAGAAAGAGTACTGCAGTTACCTGGGATGATATTGTTAAGAGTTAGCTTTTACTGAGTGTCAAGAAAGTTCTGAGCTGTTGAACTTAAACAGGAAGAGACTAATTCATGAAAAGCTCATTATCTTGAACTAGGAGTTCATAATCTCTTTGTCTTTTCTAATATCATCATATGCTGCATTGTGCCAGGCTCGGAGCACAAAGTATCAGGGTTATGTAAGTGTTCTGGCATGTGGAACTGCCAGAGAAAGACGCTTGGAGTTCCGGTTTGGCCAGTGGTTGAACTGGACCATGGGAACAACATGGGTGGAAATGTCACAAAATGCCACTATTTCAGTGACTCTTAACACAGCTGTCTTTTGATGTCCTTCCCTCTAACTATTCATTCGTGAAAGTCCCATCTCCCTCTCCTACTAATAGTTGACTATCTTTACACAAGGGAACTTGCTAAGTGTCTTGGGAGGTGGTGACATTCACTAGCTTTCAACTCAAGGTATTAGAAGCAAATTACTGGTAGCATTATCTACAGCACCCAAGATATGGAGGCAGCTTAAGTGTTGGTCAGTGGATAAATGGGTGAAGAAAATATATATACCATGGAATATTATTCAGCCTTAAAGAGGAGGGAAACTTTGCCATTTGGACAACATGGATGAACCTGGAAGATGTTCTGCTAAGTAGAAGAAGCCAGGTATAGACAAATACCGCATGATCTTACTATATGTGGAATCTAAACAGTCGAACTCCTAAAAGCAGAGAGTAGGATGATGGTTGTCTGGGGCTGGAGGGTGGGGGAAATGGGGAGATGTTGGTCAAAGGGTACAAAGCTTCAGTTATGCAGAAGGAAAAAATTCTGGAGATTTAATTTATAGCATGGTGACTAATACTATAGTCTATACTTGAAAAAATTTTTTGATAGAACAAGATATATTTTGTTTCAGTTATACTAGTACAATAAGGCCCAGAAAGGCCATGGAATTATATACTTGAAATTTGCTAAGAGAGCAGGTCTTATTTTCAACACATTTACACACAAAAATTGTGACTATGTAAGATGATGGATATCTTAATTAGCTTGATTGTGACAATCATTTCACAATCTATATGTATACCAAAACTTTGCATTGTGCACTTTAAATGTATATAATTTTTGCCAATTATACCTCAATAAGCCTGGGGAACAGAGGAAAACTACCTTTCTTCCACAGTAGCTTTCCTATCAGAATCTGTGCTTAGGCCTGTATACATGGTGTGTACAAAAGCTTTTGGTACAGTAAAATAGTCACTGAAATGCAAGAAAAAGCATTTAGTTTTTAAGAACAAATGTCTCATGTTCTTAATATAGAATGAATCCTTCTTATCACTGCAAACTTTCCAGTCAGATAACAGATATGCAGGGCCTTTGTTCTGAAGAGAAGAAAAGATTAGTGGTCTAAAGAGTACTTATTAATGGAATTAATTTATTATTGTTAATTAATTTAGTATAATTATAATCACTTATTAATGGAATGATTATTGTCATTCATCACATAAAGAATCTTGTCCTCTCAGACTTGGAAGAAATGGTAGAGGCACTGAGTCCCTTCCAGAGGGAAGAGTGGTGAAGCTGTAAGGCGGTAGAGTTTTCTAGGGCTCTAACATTTATCCTGCATTGAAACACTTGCTCAGTCATTTATTTACTGATTAACCAGCAATCCAACTTCTCTGAGTCTCAGCTTTTTTATTAGTAAAAGAAGGAAAATACCAGTTATTTTTCAGTGTTATGAGGAGTCGGTGTGACAGTATGTAATAGTAGTATCCAGTCACATGCTTTTCCAGGAAAGCCTCAAATAACATAAAACAAAACAAAAAATGAAAGAGCAAAAATAGCTTTCCAGTTTAAATAAATTAAAAAAAAAACACATACAGACCATAATATTCTGAAGATAAATGAAGTCAATACATATTTAAATATTAGCATAATGAGAAAAGTTTCAAGTATTCTTTGTAATATAGCATGTGAAACATGAGGTGTGAGTAGCATTTTTGCTTTATCAAAAACTATCAAAGCTATGATAACTACTTAAAATTTTTAGAAGATGCCAATGTTACAGAACCTGGTCTGGATCACCCAGTGGAAGAGCCAAGCAGCACTTGGAGATCTTTGAAGGCAGGAGGTTTATTTCACGCCAGTGGGCTCAGAGGAGATCACTCTCCAGAGATCTGAGCCCCCAGCCTAAGCAGAGGGAACACTTTATAGTCTGTTACTTCCGCATTCCACATTAGTAGTAATTTGGGGTGTGGCAAGTGGGGTAGAAAGAAGAACCCAGAGTCTTCGGTCAAGGACTGAAATTTCCCTATCAATCCTGTCGGCCAGCTTACAACAGATTTTTCCCTATCACCAGTACTACAAAACTTGATAATTTGTAGTTTCTTTAGCTTTATCTAGATACACAATCAAATCTATGAACAGTGGCAGTGTGGTAGGCAGAAAAGTGACCCGTCAAAGACGTCCATGTCCTAATTCTTGGAAACTATGAATATGGTATGCTTTTTGCCAAAAGAGAATTAAAAGTGGCAGAAAAATTAGGTTTGCTAATCAGCTGACCTTAAAATTAGATTATCCTAGATTATCCAAATGAGATGAATTTAATCATAAGAGTCCTTAAAAGAAGGAGGGGGCAGAAGAGGAAGAACCAGAGCAGTGGCAGCATCAGAAGGGCCTGGTTTGATGTTGCTGGTTTTGAAGACAGAGGAAAGAGCCAAGGAACACTGGCAGCCACTAGAAGCTGGAAAGGGTGAAGATATTCATTCTCCCCTAGAGCCTTCAGAGAAGAATGCTCTCCTGCCAACAACTTGATTCTAGCCCAGTTCGATCCATTTTGGACTTCTGAAATATGGAACTGTAAAGTAATATGTTTGTGTTGTTTCAAGCTGCTAATGGTAATTTTGTTACAGCAGTCACAGAAAATGAATACAGACAGTTTTGTTTCTTTCTTTTCAACCCCATTACCTTATTTTTCTTTTCTAATTGCATTGGCTGACACTTTAAATACAATATATAACAAAAGCAGTGATGTTATATATCCATTTCTTGATTCTAAAGAGAATGTTTCTAAGTTTTTGCTATTAAGAAAGATGTTTGTAGATTTTGCTGATAGCTTCATTAGTGTATACATATCTACAAACCCATCAAGTTGTATACATTAAATATTTGCAGCTTTTTGTATGTCAATCACACCTCAATTAAGTTTTTTTTTATTAGAGGAGGATGTTTACTGTGTGTTTTAAATATATTCATCCGTGTATCACATTAAGGAAACTTTATTCCATTTAAAAGTTTTTCAGAAATACCCACTGAATTTCATCAAGTCCTATACCTCAATTTCCCCTTTTTAATGTTTTATATTTCTCCCCTTTCTGTCTATCAACAGTGTAATTAGGCTTTCTTCTCTTTCTTGCAGTTTTGGGAAAGTTGATGAGCTAGGGAGGAAAACAGTTTTGCAAAAATAATAAATCTTTCATCTCTGAAAATAAGAAAGATACCTTTATTGTTGTGGCATTCTTAGAGCATCAAAATTGTTAGATGGCTTAAAGAAGAGAAGTGAGAACTAATGTGGCAGTTAGTTATGGACAGTAAATTATGGGTACTAAGTTTAAAACAGCAAATAATGCAAAATATTTGACTAAAATTTATCCAAAGATATATTCTCTTGTCAAATATTTGTACCCAATTTTCCCATTATCATTTGTTTTTGTGTGTGTTTGTTTTTATTTTCTGAAGGGAGGCAGAATAGTTTAGGAAACTCCATGGTTATTGAATCCTCAAATGCGAAATATATTTGATACTTTGTCCATCTACCAAACATTTATGCTACAGGTGGAGTCAACAACTGTTTCTTTCACAATCTGATCATTTCAGTATTTCTACCTTCCTAATAGGTGACTTGATATATTGGCTCAATATAAATATGGCTCACCTTCTTTCCTTGTTCTCATATTCCAACCTCTCCTTTAATTTGCAAGCACAAACTCATAATTTTGAAAAAGACGTTGGTTTCTGGTTGACTGCCTATTATGTACTCTGCTGGAACACATTTCCTAAAGGGAACTTTATTACTCTTGGATCTTGTTATTGCCTTTGAATGATAGATTTGGGTCAACACTGAAATCGGTTTCCAATCCAAGCTAAGAAATGAATCCTAGAACATTTTAGGGTGGAGATTTGAAATGAATCCTACAACATTTGAGGGTAGCAATGGGAAGTGGAAAAGAGTGCCAAAGAGTGAGGTGTTACCAATGAAGACAGCTTTGCATAGAGTTGCTCTTTGGAAGAACTCCTGTGTCAGGAGCATAACCTTCATACCTGAGCTATGGCAAGTTTTGAACGAATTAGATCAAATACTGCTATACAACAGCAGGGTCCAAACTGTGTTCTATGGAAATTGTATCTTTTATCCCTTTCCTAGACATACCAGTTCGTATTCTTACACTTAATGGACTTATTTGTGGAATACCTATTACTATTTCATCACTACTAGGACATCTGTTTTCTGGAGAATATACTTTGGGCCAAAAAGAGTGAGGAATAGTTCCTCTAAGTCATATTTTGCTGTAACCATTTAGTATTGATACCATAATTTTTAAGAGAATAGAAATGAAAATGCCTATAGAATTATGTCCCTTGTATAGAGAGATTCCTTGTTATCATATTTGAAACAATGGAATAGTCACGCCAATTTTAACATGAATTATATGCTGACTGCTGTATTACATATTCTCACACTCAGTTGTTTATGTTATCCTTGGATAGCTTGTTCTGTATCTCTTTGGGTAATTGCTTTTGTTCATTTATATATTCAACAAATATTTATTGAGTGTCAGCTATATGCCAAGTATGTGCTAGAATGAAGGACATAAGAGCAAACAACAGAGATATACCTCTCTCTTTATAAAGCCAAACCATGCTATGATTAATGACATACAAGATGCAAAAAGGGCACAGAGGAGAAGTGCCTAATCACAATTTAAGGATCAAGGGAAGTTTCCCCAGAGTTAGCAATGTATAAACTGAGACTTGAATAGTTAGGAGCTAGGAAGAAAAAATGGATTTTTAGTTTTAAAAAAAAGGATAAAGAAATGACAGAGATAAGACCTGGAAGTGATAGAGAAGAGCCTGGTTGAAGAACTGAGAGAAATACAGGCTGCTTAGATAAAGTGCAAGGGAGAGGATGATGAGAGGTAAGCTTGGAGAAATAGATATGGGCTGAGAACAGAGGACCTTGTAAGTCAAAACAGGGAGTTTGAAATTTATCCTGGAGTTTACAGAGTTTTAGGGACATCTGGGTGGCTTAGTTGGTTAAGAGTCTGACTTGATTTCAGCTTAGGTCATGACCTCATAGTTCGTGAGATTGGCCCCATGTAGGGCTCTGCCCTAACAGTGCAGAGCCTACTTGGGATTCTTTCTCTCCCCCTTTCTCACCGCTCCTATCTCTCCCTCTCTCTCTCTCAAAATAAACAAATAAAACTTAAAAGAAATAAAGAGTTTTAAGCAGAGAAAGGTCATCTGACTATTGTGTAAGGCAGGGCCAACTAGAGTGGATCCTTGAACAACACAGACTTGAACTGCATGAGTCCACTTATATGTGGAATTTTTAAAATATAAATACAATACAGTACTGTAAATATATTTTCTCTTTGTTAAAATTTTCTTAATAACATTTCCTTTTCTTTAGCTTATTTTATTGTAAGAATATAGTATATAACATATATAATATAAAAATATGTGCTGCTTGCGTTATTGGCAAATTTCTGGTCAATAGTAAGCTATAAGTAGTTGAGTTCTGGGGGACTCAAAAGTTATACACAAATTTTCAACTATGAGGAGGTTGACACGTCTAACTCATGTATTGTTCAAGGGTCAACTCTATTGTAAGATTTGCTACTACAGTAAACCAGGTAAGAGATAGGTGTTACCTGGCTTTAGGTTCTCACCATGGAAATGCTATGAAGATGATAGGTCTGGTATATTTTGACCCAGGAGAATCAACTGGCCATGGAGAGTAATTGGGGATGGTGAGGGAGAAGGTTGAGTCAGATATCATGGGTAAGTTTTGATGTTGCCAACTACATGAGTGATCCTTCCATTCCCTGAGATAGGGAGCACAGGAGGGAGAACATAGTCAGGAGGCAGAAAGCAAGTTCAGTTTTGCACATACTGAGCTTGAGGTGCCTGCTGCACATCCAATCACAACTAGAGTTTGGAGGAAGATTGGGGCTTATTGATGGTAACTTAATTCATAGGACTTTAGGAGTTCTCTGTGGGAGAGAGTAGTTTGGTGGACTGGTGGAGCAGAGCTTACTGGTGGATTGAGGAATTAATGGAAGATGAAGAAGTGTGTGGGTTGTATATATAATCAAATTCTTAGAAGCTCTGAAGGGGAGGCAGCGAAGAGAGAGGGCAGCAGCTAAAGGGGTACATGGTGTTGAGGAAAAGCTTTTATGAGAATACAAGAAACTTGAGTATATTTAAGTGTGTTTAGGACAGAATCTGCGAGAAGTTGGTGCAACAGAACAAGATCCTTGAAAAGTGGAGCATTTGGTGGCACAGGTTAACCTTCAGTGGAAAGAATGAGGGTCTATTATGATAGAAGGGACGAAAGAAATCAATGGTGAAGACTAATTGGGCACATTTTCAGTCTTGGTGGGAAGATTTAAGGAAGTCTTTGCTATGGATTGTTTTTTCTTCTTTTGTGAATGTAAGAGCAGCCACAGAGAGCAAGAAGAGCAGATATTAGAGAAGAGGGGGAAAAGTTTGAATTACCCACCTTAACTATGTAAGCAGACAGATTGTTCATTGTTGGTAGTTGCTGGATGCACAGGTGAATTTGGAGATTTTGAATTTATGGTGAGGACAATCCGGACTACCCTGTGAGTTTTATTTCATGGCACCAAGTGAACCAGGCCAGGTAAAGATATAGAAAGATGGACAGATAGGTTATTACAGGAGTTGGCTTTACTCAAGTAGGCAAATGGAAGAGCCTTTCGATTATAGAGTTACCAGCATCAGTGCAGATGAAAATTTGAACTGTGTAACCTAAGTTCAAGAAGAGAGGAAGTGGACTTGTGTGGGGCCTTTTAGGGAGGGGGGTTGTGTAGGATCCCAGAGCAGGTGTGGTGGGTGGGAAGTTCTGCCAGAATAAGAGAAAGGGCTCAGAGTGAGATGTTTCAGTACATGATTCCAGAGTTGGAGCATTTCCACGGGTTGACAAAAGCATTGTGTCAGAGGAGGGTGTGGCAGAATTGGAGTGTGAAAAAAGTCATTAAAAATGAGGCCTGAGGATATAACGGACTAAGGTGTGGGTTGCATTGCCCATGTTGACATTAAAGTCACCTGTTGTGATAATAGCAGCACTAAGGGTGGGGAAGATCACAATGAACCAGGTGCCAGAGTCATAAAGGAATGTAGGGGAATGCCTAGGGGGCCAGCAGAAAGTGTTTTGTGGAAGAGTAGAGCATGGTAAAGGCAATCATATGAACGCGAAAGAAGTAGGGCTTTGTATATTATGGATAGAGGATTAATTGTTACTGGCAACGAGGAGCAATATGGATGTTCAACTTTCTTTCTGTCCTAAAGGTATGTGAGGGCTGTTGGAGAATCAGCAGCTTCCACCTGAGATAAGCTCAGAGTTCAAGCTCAGACTTTTATTTAACATTGATGATGAGAGAAAATTTCCAAAAGAGATTCACCACAAAAGTAAGGTTGTGACCCTCACTTATATTAATGCTGCCAACATTCCATTAAGATAGACCAGACTAACAGTCCTTCTCAAAAAGCAGATCGTGGACCAAATGCATTACCACTACCAAGGACATTGTTAGAAATATAAATTCTGGAGTCCTATCCCAGACTTACTGTTTCAGAAACTCAGGGGGAGGGGCAGCAATGGGTGTTTTTAGAAACTCTCCAGGGGAGTATGATATATGCTGAAGTTTGAGAATTCCTGGACTAAATCTAGCTTCCTAATATACAGGGGTAAGGAAAAGACAGGAAACAGAGAGAAGGAAGATTTAGAAGATAAACATTTGATGTTTAAATGGATTACAGCACCATGCATACTGCACAAAGATGCAGAGAGCCCCGTATAACAAAACCATGGTTCCCAGCTTTGTTGCCTGCTCTGTAACCCCCAGTAATCATGATGGTTTTCCTGCCATTTACTCCTTTTCTCTGTAGGGGTAATTCAAATCCTCTCCATTTTATTTAAGCTTTTAATCCTCTCTAGCCATTTATTAGATGACACTGCACCTACTTCATACAAAACATATTTTTAATTTAGACTTGAAAAAAATTATAATTCATCTTTCATTTAAGAACACTTGGAATGCTAGGAACTAATGTGGACTGCTTTACTCAATATGTATATTGATAAAATTGGTTAAGTCCAAGTGAGTTTTGTTGTTGTCACAACTTTTGTTGTTCATTTAAAAATATATATTGAGAGCCTCCTATAAGTTGGCTTCATGTTTGGCTCACCATCTAGCAGAGGAGACAGATAAACATACAATTACTAACAATTAGGTACGTGGTTTAGCAATGATAAGTAAAATCATTGGAGCAGAGAAGATGGAGCATCTGAACTTGGCAGGAAAGGTTTTTTAGTAAGTTGACACATGTGTTGAGTGTTGGAAGAGCAACAGATCTTTAGATGGATAGTGGAGATGGGAAGGGATCCCAAAACCCTCTGTGATTTATACCAAAGTACCTGCATGATAATGGGGGACTATTGGAGGATTTTAAGCAAGGGAATGGCATGATTAATTCCTCTGAAGAGTTGTTTTCAGTGAAGTTGGTTTTTGGCACATGCACTTGGCTCATATTGAAGAACATTGTAAAAATCTGCTGTTATGTTCATTGTAGGGGTGCCCTAAAAGACAGTGTCCTGTATAAGAAATTTCACACAAGCAATTTCTTACCAATTGGTTTTAATTCTTTTGAGAAAGTACTGTGGTATGTTTTCACTTTATGGATGATGCAAATATGTTACTCATTTTTCTTTTTTCTGTGGACGCTGAGAAGCTCAGAGCCATAGAATTTTAAACCTTATATCTTTTCATTACAACTTTCTTTGTGATCTTGAACTTGGTTTAGACATGGGTTTCTCCAGTATTTCTAAATTTACATATTTTACTTTCTTTATAAGCATTCTTTTCATTTGCCTCAAATTCTATGTGAAATGAAATGGGAGGATGAGCTCACAACTAAAGAAAACATGGCTTTATTTGTTTTCTTTGAATCATCATCCTTAGGGTGATATATAATATCAGGTGAAGAGGAGGTGGTAATTAGAGGCAGGGAGGTCAGTTAGAAGGCTTTTCTAAAAGTTCAAGTGAGAAATGGAGGTTGTGTGTGTGTGTGTGCGTGCCTGAACCAAGGCAATAGTAATGGGGATGAGAAAAAAGAGAGAATTGGATCTGAGAGACACCTAGGAGGTAGAATTGAAGGGACTGGCAACGCATTAGATGCTGTATGCACGAAGGAAGGGGTGGTGATGACAGGTAGGCAATGTCCAGAATGATTCTGAAGGTTCTACCATGTTTGCTTAGATGGCAGGTGGGAGTGGTATGTTCACTATAATATGGAAGTCTGGAAGAGAACCAGATACGCAGGTGAAGGTGATGGGCTACCTGTAGGACATGCAGGGGTACATGCCCATAACACTTGGTCTGTAACATGGAAGAAAATCTGCGATGGAGACAAAAACTTGGTTTTCATGGGAGTGAACAGGCTTTCCTGAACAGTGTGTCAGAAAAGAGTGAAAGCAAAAGAAGCATGTAGGTCAGAGTTATGAGGGTCATCATTTATGATCAGGGAGAGGAGAAAAAGCTGGCAAAGGAAAATGAGAAAGGAAAACAGGAGCAAATGATGGGTGGAGGGACATGGGGACCAAAGCAAAGGATGTTTAAGAGGGTCCTCATGGTGAGCTGCATCTAATGGTGCTGGTGGGGGCAAGAAAGATGAGGACTGAAAAGTGAGCTCTCTTAGTGGGACTGGCAAACCGTCAGTGACCTTGATGGAGGTGTTCAGTCATCCATTCTTCAATACATTTAAGTGATTACTATGTACTACATTTTAATCATACAATAGTGATTTATTTGATGTGGTAGAGCTAAGAATCATTTGGGTATCAGGAAGCTTAATTCATCAAAATGAAGAATCCTGAAGAAAAGTGAGTTTAGAACGGAAGCTCAACTTGGAGGCATAACCTAATAAACAGAAAACGCTAGTTTTTTTTAAATAGCAAATCATCATAGTTAGTTATGTGCACCAAGTTGAATGGTGACACTGTAATATTGTAGAAGAACAGGACACAATTTTTTATGGACTGTGTTTAAATCAGAGAAAACAGGCCAACGTGTTCATGAACATCAATAAAGCTTTATAACAATACAATTCATTACCGTTGTTTGGATTAATATTGGAATAATTACACACTTTTTACATTATGAAAATAAGTCATAAATAGTGTAAAAATAATTCTGAAGATCAACTTCTCACAAACTAGGAACCCTGAAAACAAGTTTAAAAAGCAAATAAAAACAAATGAGAAACTGAAACAATGCAATTATCTCCAAACTGCAAATCAAAAACCACATGTCTTTTGATTCAGCAATGTCAGCTGGAGAAATTATAGTGAAATTGAAATAAGAAACCAAACAGGAAGAATTCAATCTTTCAATTATTTACACTACTGAGAAAAACAGGTTTGTGCCATATTTACAGTGATAAGACACAACACATTCTTAGAATAATCAATTACATGAGACTGGCCCACAAAACATTAAGAAAAATATGCAGTGTAATACTTGCCAAAATATTTTTTTTGCATTTTCCTCTTATTTTGTATTTATGTGATTTTTTGGCAATATAAAAATAGCTGCACATAGAGATGAACTTTAAAATGTAAAAAATACAAATAAAAATATAATATTTTCTAAAAGAAAATCAGATACATACATCTTTTAACACGTTATTAAGTTGGATGAAACATTTACAACAGTATAAAGAATATTCACATAAATGTCAATAATAGGTAAGACATTCTTTTGTGAATCCAATTTATTAATATTTCTGAGATATGTGAGAATATCTACTGCATTTTGAGAAATGTTGGTACTTTATAAATCAAATGTAACAGGTCAAGTTGAAAAGTCTTCCTATTCCCCGAAAGACAGTTCTGTCAATAAAGCAGCATAGGGAATCTTATGCATTAAACACATTAAAAAGTCAGAAATGCCATTAAAATATTTTAGTATTGGATTAGCAAAAACAAAATCTACCAAAAAATTAAGTTGGAAGCTTATCTCTGCTATGGCATATAGTAAATTTAGCCATATGAAGATATATCAATAGAATGGGAAAAAATAGTGATGGAAGCTTCTTACATTTTAAAATAATACAGCAGAATCATATTTGGTCAAGTATATTAATTCCACTAGAAATGAATGATCTTAATTGCCAGAATCACATGTGATTGTTCTTAATTATTTTTGAGAACATAAGATTAGGTTGCTATGGACTTGACCTTTTAGAGATAGCAGAGGTTTTTTTGTTTGTTTGTTTGTTTTGGTAGAAATTAGAAAAGTTCATTTTTGGTGATGTTAATTATTAACATAACTTGGTTATCAAGACATAGAGAAAAGCAAGGTTTCAAATATCAATATTTGCATGTTCCTATGATCGCTTACTAGAAGATCAAAGCACCACCCACCATTCAAGCATAACTTATTTCTGGGTAAGAGAATATATATTGGCAAAAAAAAAAGGATGAAAAGCAATATTAATTTTTTATGGTACAATAGAAAAATTAAAAAACCTTGGAAAATTAAGCACATTTTTTAAATGATAAAAGCATAGGATACCAGACAATTTTCCCATAGATCCTGACATGCTGATTTGACTATTTTCCAAACTAGCAGATATATGTATGTATCGTAGACAGAGGACGTGTAGAATCAACTACCGGATGCATAAGTTCTTACTGTCCCATCAGAACATCATGCACAGAAAGTAAATTCAAGAACAGGCTTTTTTTGGGGGGTAGAAATCTAAGATATTCTTATGTTTTCTATAATATCAAATAAGAAAGAAAAATACTCCAAGACAGCTTCTCATAATGGAAATGAAAGCTAGAAGAAAATTTGGGCTTATTTGTGTGTCAGGAACTCTATGAATGTGTTAGACTTATCTAACATTGGTACTGTCAGACTTAATCCAATTAAATAAGCTAAAAAATGAGGATGAAAGTTGATAAAGGCACATGGTATATGAAATGAACATGAAATAAGAGGATCCATGATCCGAGTAGGCACACGTCATCTATAGGTACAATGTTCTGTTTTGTTTTACATGAAGAAAGACTGGTCATTGAACCGTATTACAGCAAATTCATGAACTTTAAAAATAAAATCACACACTAACAGTTTAGGAATGCTATTAAACAGAGAAACACAATCATCCATAGTAGAGTTGCATTGTCCATAAAGAAAAGAAAAGAAATACATTAGCACCAACAAGAATGGAGAACAATTTTAAAGCTAAAACACATACCAATTTGGCATTCTTAAAAGATGCTTATCAGAAATAGAAATAGATCTTGACTTATTGCCAATGTCTTTCATGTATTTTTTCTCAATCCTCTATCCAATAATACAAATTAAAGGTTGGAAATCTTGAAGAAAAATATATATCTGCCAACACATACACCAGCAGCATAATCTATTAGTTCATCCAGCAATGATCTGAAGATTCTGTACACTGATGACAAAATGGATGACTGGGAATATTTTAGTGACTAAAATTTGAAGATTATCTATCCATGGTGGTTAAGACCTAATAATTCCACTGAACAAAGAAGAGTACTATCATCTCTTTCTTTTTCCCAAGGAAATAAATGTAACAGAAGTTTACAGCTTCCTTTACTCACAGGATAAAAATCAATGTTGTTGAATCAGTTGTAGAGCAAAAAACCCAATATACACATTGAACAGAACAGTATTCTAAAAGGGCTATGGGGCTACCTTTGAAAAAAAATTTTATATAAAATGCTTCTCTTTGATATTGAGGTATTTTGTTTTGAAGCTGTGCAAGGTTTCAATAGTGATTCATCTCAATACCTCTTTCTACTATAGGAGTAGAAAGAAAGAGAAAGAAATACAGCCACCAGATTTTTCTCAAGACACTATTATTTGTTCTCCTGAAGAGACAGTAGTTCTAACCACTTTAGTTCATGTCTCCAAACCATTTAAGACAAATTGTTCCAGATACTAAACAATATTTTTTCCTAACCATGTCAAACAGATGGTTAGGAAATAAATGCCCTCTATTGTTTTAAAAATGCCAAATTGGCTTCAAGTGTGGAATGTTACTAGAAATGTTACCAATTAGATTGATCTAATAGTTTGAACATCTTTCCAATCTTGAAAATTTATTAGAAATAAAAAGAAGGCATTTTGTATAACTGAACATTTGGCTATATGAAAGAGATCACAAGTATCTTAGGATCTTTGTCTTATTTATAGTCATGTCTTAACTGTTGTCACCATAAACCCAGTGAGGAGCTCATTTCCCTCTGGTGGTGAAAACTAATAGAACTAGAAATTTTCCCACAAAATGGCATTAAGTCAGGAGAGAAAGTGGATTGTCCTATGGACTACTCCTCGCTGATGTTTCCCCTAATGTAACCCTTCCACTCAGAATAAGCCATTTCAAAACATGCTACCAACTCTTTACTGTGCAAAGAAATGCTCAGTCTAATACAATTAATAAAGTTTTCAGTAAGTAGTTGAAAAAAAAAACTCTATGGCAACTATATTTCACAGCTTTCCAAGATACAGATTTGGTCTGTGTCTGTGCATAAGACAAACATTTAGAAATGTTAAAAAAAAAATGATGAAGAAATCTAAATATGGACAAAACTTAGATCTAAATAGAATTACAAGAAGTAAAAATGAGTTCATACTATCAATGTGACCAAATCTTGACTTAACTGATGATCACTATGTAAGGTACAGTCATCATACGAAAAAAAAGTCAAAAAGTACTAAAACAAACTGCTTAACTTTAATGCTTTACAATGAACCGAAAGTAGAGCTTCTTTTATATTCTCTTCAATTATTCAAAACAAGAGAGAAGTTAGTAAAAAGTCATCTTGGCTTTTACTACCAAGTTATTGAAGGATTAGAAGACTTTGTTTTAAAAAAATTGTTCAAAACAGATATGACAAAAACGGAAAGAAATCTTTTCCTAATATTGCTGGGTCTAGAAAGGAAAAGTATAAAAAAGAATAAAAAATATCTTTCTTTTCTAGAACTTTGTAGAAAATGTTGGAAATACACTGGATATCATTAGGAAGGACAGCATCAGCTTCGGTAGAGCTTGTAGGGTGAGCTCCCCTACAATTTCAGAAGAGGTCATTTCAGCCAACCCATTCTTGGGAGTGGTACCCCTTCCCTTTGGTGGGATGTACACATCCTTTGTCCGCAGGAACGGGGGCTGCCATTCCAAGAATCACCTACCCAAAACAAGTGCTATATGCCTCTGTCAGTTTCCAAAAGCACCCATACTAACACTTGTTGGAATTCAGTTTATTTTTTAAAAAGTCTGTTGTTCTGGGTGCCTGCATTTGTAAACCTCTTTCCTACTTGGTCACAGGAGAGACAGCGCAGGATGCCGAGCTGGTCCTCTTCCCTTGTCTTCACTGCCAAGGTCAGCCCAAGGAAAAATAAGTGGAGGCCACCAGCTCAACCCCTTGATGTTTCAACCAAGGCGGCCGTGTGAGCCCACCATACCAGAAGCTGTAGATCTGCAGTCGGGACTGCAGCTCCCTCAAAATACAAGAGCATTTGTGTGGGTGCTCTCCGCCACCTTATCTCTTTTTGGCAATAAGCCATGGTGTAACCCCCTTGAGATGACAAAAGAAATAAAAGCTCAGATGTGATCAAAGGACTTGTTAAGGGGCATGCTAGCATCTGAATGACAAGCAGGTTTGGTACACTCATGCTTTTTTAGTCAGTTTCAATGGGTAGTGTGGGCACCAATCAATGCTAACAGTGAAGGTGAGTAGGGATGTGACGTAAACTCTAAAATCAGTTAGTATAGTGTATATTAGGAGTTTCGAGTCCATATTTGGTCACGATTTCATGTAAACTATTTCATGGCACTTTCTGTCCATGCAATTAACAAGCCCAAAGTAAGAAATAGCAAGAACAATCATTCTGTATCACTGATGTGTCCATTTAAATATATATCTCCACATAAGGTAAAGAGATACTGATCTATATTTTTTTGCAGGCTTCTCACTGGTTTCACATATTGCCCAATTTCAGATGGAAGTGGAGAAAAGACGGACATGTGTACTACTGCAAACGGGAAGAAGCAGCTATATATGTAAACATATCTCAGACTTGTAAAATCTGCAATTCGATTCTCAACTATAAATATAAAAAGTGGACCATTATATATACAACTTCATGCTCGGAAGGTTAGATTCATCACTGCAGGAAAACAAACAACAGAAAAGACATACACAGAATTAGTGATCTAGAATAACAATTCCAAACTAACATTTATTTTAAGAAAACTGGTAGAACCCTGAATATAGTTCTTTTTCTTTTAAATCAATGAGCCAAATGATGTGCATCCCAAACATTACTTTTCTAAAACTCTAGGGTGTTATTAAAATTTCCATTCTAGGTTCAATCCACATTTTTCTTTTGCCACTAAGAAGTTTGTGGTTTGTCTCAGTAACATTTCTGGGAAAGCAGAAAATTAGGATGTTATCACATATGTGCCATAATTAAAATATACATCCTATACTTACAAAGTCTTCTCCAAGCATTTAAGCCCACTGTGAACAAGGTTGAGGATTCTGCCCTCAGTGACACTGTTGACTTCACCCACACTTGACTACAATAGCCTATGGGTCTTGTTTCCCCTTTCCTTTTGCTAGCCCTGCCCTGCTGCAGATGGTGTGCAAGGTAAAACCTGCCGGCTATCAGGTCATCAAGCTGTATTGGAGCCTGAGTGGCTCAGTTTATTAAGTGTCTGGCTTTTAGTTTCAGCTCAGATCATGATCTCCTGGTTTGTGGGTTCAAGCCCTGTGCTGGGCTCTGTGCTGACAGTGTGGAGCCTACTTGGGATTCTCTGTCTCCCTCTCTCTCTGTCCCTCCCCCACTCATGCTCACTCTCCTTCTCTCTCAAATAAATAAACTTAAAAAAAAAAAGCTGTATTGGAGGTTCCACTGTAATCTAAGGTACCAAAAATCTCTGGCTGCTCATTTTGAGGAGCCATAATTATTAAGGTTGTCCTAGAACTAAAGTTAAGCCTGAGAGAACTGAGGGACAATGGTCTTTGAGGTATAAACTTATAGAGCAGATCTTGGGGAACTTAACTTCTAGTCAAAAAACAAAACAAAACAAAACAAAAAAACAATGAGAAAAGTAGAATGCCCAATTCATTAATTACAAACATTTGTTCTTCTCTTTCCAAGAAAAACAGATGCTCTAGTGGGTGTGCTTAAGAGGTCGGGTACTTTGTGACCTTCAGAGATGGAGTTCACTCAATGTTTCTGCATGTCATGTCAATGCTAGAGATTGTGCCTGTGGAAGTACTCCTTCCCTCAAACTCTCACTTAGCTCAAAATTAAAACAGATGTATTTTTTGAGTATTGATATTTTGTAAAAAATCTATGGAATTTTAACGATTCTTTTCTCCCCTCCAGATTTTAAAACTTAACTAAAAAAATTGTGTCACCTTGCTTTAGGAACATTTTGCTGCAAACTTGTCAGCCTGTTTAAGTGAAAACTAAACCCATTTAGTGAAACATTAAAAAATATGAAGCCTAGGGGCGCCTGGGTGGCTTAGTCGGTTGGGCGTCCGACTTTCGCTTGGGTCATGATCTCGCGGTTCGTGGGTTNCTAATCCATAGTTTTTAATCTCTGGATGAGAATGGATAACTTTATTAGCCTGAAAATACTTTCTTAACCATAAGTTCTACCACTTATTCCCTGTATGAATTATACTGTGAACTGGTATATTATTATTTCTTAAAATTTAGAAAATGGAACTATATCTAGATAGAAAAGTAATTCAAACAAATATCAAATAGCTTTGCATGAAAAATTAGTTTTGAGAGTAGCATGACCAAGGATGCTTGCTCATTAATCACAGTACTTTACACCTGCTCCTATGAATTTTCAGTCAAACATTTACCACCATGCTTTAGAGGCTAATAAACATAACAGTGTTTGAAAGGGTGGTCCACAGAAAACAAGAGTAAAAGTAATCTACTAGACTTCTTTAAAAAATACCGCTTAGAAATCTGATTTAACTAAATCAAATTTGGGATCACATAAGAGATTTTAGAACATTTTGTTTTTCTAATTGTTTTTTTCCTTTTTCCTCTCCACCTCCTCCCCTTCCTCTTCCTCCGTCTTCTTCCTTTTTTTGGAGTGAGGAGGTACTGCACAAGTTTGATCACAGTGATTTGCATTTGTGTGTGTTGGGGAGTGTGGTAAACAGTACTGAAGTTTCCTTGTTGAATTCTTTATATAAGAAGATGTTAGATTTAAGAGGTCCTTAATGCTATGTAGAATATAGTGCATATTCTGTGGAAAAATGAATCCCTAAAAGGGAAATTTCTGATTTTCTGATGCTACTCATATTACTGCTAGGTTTAGCCATTTCATGAAACATTATTACTTTGCTCGGTGCCATTATTGCTATACCCTCACAAAAAAGGAAGTGATTTACAAGTGGCCAATAATTATGTAAACCCAAGTTCTGAATAGTGTCAGAGGCTGGATAAAGTAAGCCTTTCAACATCTCCCTCTATGTAAAGTGTCTCTATGACTGTATTAAAAAATCATTACAGTATTAGATGACAGGTCAACAGTTAAAGAGTAAATGGTAATTCCAGCTCAGGATGGTATTAAAAATTCTGAGAAGAGGGGTTCTGATGATGAAGGATACTTCTCTCAGGTGAAGAATATGATGATAGGCCATCTTCCTGAGAAGCCCTTGACCTCAGCCGTGATAGAGGTAATCATTTGACTGGCTGAAAGTGAGTATGGAGAGCTGCTGAATAAATGACACTCCCGAGAGAAGGTTTCTTTCCCTGGCCAAGTGAAGAGGGGGGCGCGGGGCGGGAAGCAGCTAAGCTAAGTGGGAGAGTGAGTTACACAGGCTCTCCTCACCCAGCGAGCTGATGAGATGAGACACAAGGAGGAGTGTCAAGTTCCCCTTCATCTCTCTGCAATCCTAGAGTGCTGTATAGTTTTGCCAATGAGGCATGCCTGTCAAAAATTACTCAAGAAGCCACACGGTGTTAGAGAGAAAACTTCAACATGATCAAAGCAGCATGATCCTTCCCTCTAGCTCATTTTTCCATCAGTGGAATTCCTTTATCCTTCAGTAGCATATATGCACGATTCTTTATAATTAGGTTTACACCGTTATTGTGTAAAGGTTTGGTAGTCTCTGACTAGTACAGTGCATGCACACCTCTTCCCTGCTTAAATTTCTGCCATTGTTTTCCACCATCCACTTCTCATTCTGTTGGATACTAGCTCTGTCCTTGGAAGTTCAGAAACCTCTCTGAACATCATTTTCGTCACTGACATCATCGAGGATAGTAATACCCTAAAGGGTTATTGTGAGGATTAAGTAAAATGCTATCTCCTATAAGAAAGGGCTCATCATACAGCCTTTGGACATAGAAGGTCATCTATGAAGTTCCCTTCCAGACAGGATATATACACAGTGATCACGGCTAGCCACATGAAGAGGCTAGAATAAACTGATATTTTTAAAAAAACCCAACTTAAGTATAACCAGATTCTCCTAAATAAGTCGTCAATGAAGAAAAAAATACCATGTTTACACTTTCTGCTTTCTCAGCTTTGTGATTAATATTGACAGGGTTCTACCATGTATTTGCATGTTTGCCTAAGTAATTGAACATACTTAGAACCACAATTAAGGATAGTTTTAAATTGTAGGGGGACAAGGGGTTTATTGATAAAAGCAAACCATTGTCAAGATGCACTGCCCCTTTCCATTCCACAGAAAGGATTTGATAGGGGAGGTTTCCAAGTTACAATGTTTGTTAAGAACTGTTTTCATTCATCAGTTTAGGAAGAAATCAGAAGTAGACATATTAATCAAAAAAGAACCTGGATATGAAATCTTTTGCTTTTTAATGCCAAACAACTTCCAGGAATGTCAAATTCAAAAGGTCTATTTTAAATGGAGAAAAACAGGTCAGGTGAAGAGAAAGGGAGAGTGCTTCTTTTAGAAATAATTCTGTAATCCCTACCTTTTGCCAACAGCCAGGCATGGGTAATCCATCTGGCCCCTGTTTTAAAGAGAAGAGCAAGAATTCCTCAGGCTCCACAAAAGTGAACATACTTCATTATTCTCATGCTCAGAAGCTTCAAAAAATGGATTTCTACCTGTTAGGTGGCTTTAGTTGTAGGCATTTTTCCCTAATTTTCAACTCCCAATAAAATACCCAACGTTAGTTAAGGTGAAGAAAATGCAAATGTTTTCTAAAGTTGAGGACACATTTTGAAAATACGTATAGAAAAAATTACGCCTAATTTTGAAAAAGAAATCTACAAAAGCATAGTGGTCTATCTGTACTATTCCTCTTAATTTCATTAAAACTTATCTTACAATTATCTTTATTAAATAAACAGAAGCAATTCCTCTTCCTGGTCACTATGGTCTATGGTTGAATGCATGATAATGAACCCATGAATAATCAATGATGAACCATTTCTATCTGAAGTTTATAGATCTTCACATGCCAGTATCTTTTGCTTTTCTATACTGAAAGCAGATATAATAGAACCTATTCAATTAATTGAATTAAAAGACAGGTAGCCCATCTATAGCTTTACAGTAAGATGTTATCCATAGGATTTGTCAATTTTTAAATTAAACTCCCTTAAAATCTTATTATCAAATTCTGAATAAATAAGGGAGTCCTAAATGTTGCACAATTTATTTTCATTTAAAGTGTAAGCACTCTTCAGATACAAATGATATAAATAAGGCAGGAAGAGTTGATAGTTTATGAGGCATGCTTGTATTTTCCCCTAAGAAAATGATGGTAAAATATTATTTATTATCAACAAGGAAACAAAAGACTAGCTTTTCATATTGAGATTTTATACTTGTAATTATTTGCCGAGTATATTTTCTCCTATAAATATAATATCTTAAAAGGCTTAAGAAATATAACTTTTTCTTTAAAGAATCATGCTTAGTACTAAAGAATAATATAAAAACATGCAGACCAAAAGTATAACAATCAATAAGTACAACACAACCCTAAAAAGTTTTCCTTTGCACTTCAGAAAATATGTATACTTTCTTTTAATATGTAGAAAAACCACTCTGAAATAGCTTTATAAGAAATCTGGGAAAAACTTGGTAATGCCAGATTGGTACAAGGAGAGGATCACCCAGTAGAATTTTAGATTTTAGTATAAGGAGGATTTTGAGTTCATGCCAATGGGGAGAGGGGAGTTCTGTCTACTTTAGGGAAGTGAGTTTCAAAAGGAGAGACCATTAAATTGAAAAGGTTATGTGACAAAGAAGGTTGGGCTGCAGACTATTATCATCTTTAGAAGCTCAAAGAAGTTGGGCTTTCTTCCCTAGGGTCTCTGAACAGCATTCCCTTGAACTGGTTAACTCTTGACCACAGAAGCTTAACTCTATAGGTCTGGCTTATTTACGGCCTGACAGAAATTCAGTGGAAGAGGCAAAATGCCTTCGTTTCTTTCAGAGAAAAGGGGGGTGGGGGGGAGGAAACTCAATTTAGGGGTAGAACCCAAAGTTATGGCCTAGCAGTACCTTTACATAGAGGATTTTTATGTAGTTTTAATGTATTTGTTAATTCTTTATTGACTAGATTAATATTCCCCAGAACACAGGCATGGCATTCGTGTCAGTTGTGAGAACAAGGTCAGGAAATTAATTTGCAGACATCAACAGATATGCGTGCTTGCTCTTTCCACTCTGCAGAGTTGCTGAAGGAGCTGTTCATGCACATGCATGTAGTGTGTATCATGTAAAGCTTGTTCCAGAAGTACCACTTTACACTGATAGAGATGAATATGTAATAAACAAAGGAATTGCATGCAGGGTGGTAGGAAAGAGAAATACTGTACCAATTGGCAAGGGGCATCCAGCCCATCCAGGCCAGGCTGGCCTGGCTCCCCTTTTTCCCCCTTAACGCCACGGAATCCCTGTTTGTAAAGATTAACTCATAATGTTACTAACACAAGAAATCACTTAAGCACAAATTCTGCTGAAGAAATAACTATAACAAAAGGCTGGGAGAGGAGCAATGCTGAAGGACAAAGTAACATCCACTGAAGTTGGACACAGTAAGAGCTCGATATATCCCTATAATTAGGGCTTGTCTGGGAATAGGGACTTTGTCTTTTGAATGGTCTGGAATAGCACTAGTTTCCCTTTGAGATCCCAAATTCACTTTCTGATCTTACATCACTATTTGAGTGTTCAGCAACCAAGCAGAGCTGGTGGTCAGAGACAAGCTGTGGAATATACCAAGATAGCCCGAGATGGATGCTTCTGGTATCTTAAAGTCCGTGTTAAACAATCCCAATCAGCACCCCTGCTGTTACACTTCCCTCCAGCTTGCTCTTCTCCCAGTTTGTTCCTTTACACATGACATCTGGAGACAGTTCTATGAGTCAGACATACCAACGGGCAAGGTGCATCTAATCCAGGAGCACCCTGTTCTCCTTTCTCCCCTTTAGGCCCCTTTTTGCCTTTCTTTCCCTTTTCCCCCTGTGGATATAAGGGTTTAAATAAAAGACAAGTTTTATTTGGGGGGGAAATAATGGTGATTCAGAAGCTGGTATAACCAATAAAGTCTGGAAGGGCATTTACCACTGTTTTCTGGTTTAGGTAAGGCATGATATTAAAAAGGTAACATGCTTTCAGAGTGACAATGGATTCTGGGCAGTGATATGTAGGATTTTACTTAAGATACACAACAAAGTGAAAGTAGAAGATTTAAAAAGCCAACACATCAAGTGCTGACTTGGACACCAGCGCCATAGTCCTAGTGAATGAGGTGTTTCTGCCATGGATCTGGTGAGGATGACAGATACCAATTGTATGGAAGCCAGCCAGTGGCAGGCCAAATTCAGAGGAATAATGAATACCCAATTTTCAATACCTTGCCAGCTTGCTTTTTTCTAATCCTGTACCAGATGAAAGCTACACTGAGCCAGAGGAAAAGGAAAGAATAGAAACAGCCTCTATCTTTTTGATCCAATTTTATGACATTAGTTTTTTAGCTTTCATTAAAAAACATTCAGTATATTAAAATATCTTTCTATTTCTTTTAACTTTTTTTTTTTTTAGGAAACTACACATACTTTCTTCACTTAGTCGGGTAAACAAATTTTAAACATGCTAATACTTCTCAGCCATGCCAACTGGAGAAAAGGACTTATTTATAATTATTGGGCATGCTCTTTAATTCACTCTTACACATCTCATGCCAGGTGTTCACAGTGGTAAATGGGTTTCCAGCTTACAATGTAACAAAAGCCAAAAAAAATTCTGTTCAAGAGAAGGAAAAGCAGTTCGGACTCAGTTGAGCTAATACTAAAAATGAGGTAGGAAGGATAATTACATAGTAGGAATGTAGCCATGGAAATTAGTATTTAGGCATCAAGGTAGAGGTTGTGGAAATCTGCACGGATCATGGGAGTGGAGGAATTAAGGAAAGGAGGCAAAAGGAGGAGAAGGAAGGAATGCACCTCAGCTGTTTCTTATTAACATAAATATCTGCATATTTATAGACAAGAAGTTGGTGCTGTACAGAATACAAAATACTGTGCAATGCATATTTAGATTAGTGTATTCATTCTGCACTCAGGAAGGCAGTTACAATAAAAGTGGATAATTTCAAAAGCAAAAACAACATGAATATTCAGAGACATATAAGATATATATGAGATATGCACTCAAATTAATGCATTCATTCTGACTGTGTGACTGAAAGCTCTTCATTTATCTCCTGTGTGCCAAAAAGATTGCATCAGAAGGCTCAGAATCAAAACCACTTGGGTTTCTTGAATACTGGGGAAAAAGAGAAATTCCGTGTGGTTTAGTTAATCATGATCAAAGACAAAGACCTGAGAACCCAGGGTGAAATGCGAGCAGGTGTGACAGGAAGTAGGCTGGGAGGAGCGTTTAGGACTAAATTGTTCACTCATGCAAGTTCAGTCAATATCTTTCCTCAGCAAATAACGTCAAGGCCAGGACATAAAATGGATTTAAACTTGTTTGGGTGAACTTTCCTCTTCTAGGAGGCGGTGGACACTTCTTCACATAGGTCAGACAGGTGTGTTGGGTATTAATAATTTAGAATTCAATTCATTATTTGATAAATCAACAGATCAAAACTCAACAGAAAAGTGTCATATGGATGTCAACTCTAACAAGCTATGGGAATTATTTTTCAGTAATATTTTAGTAAACCTCAAGCTTTATGGAAAACAGACACTATTGTACCAAGAATAATGAATCAGCATTACTATTAACATAATTTTGTAACAGTTAGTGATTCCCTATGCAACACAAAACCATCTGCCCTTATGGGTATGAGCACATGAGAGCTCTTGCTAAGTTTTATCTCCCATGTCAGAGAATGATATACATAAAGTGTGTCAGAGAATGATATACATAAAGTGTTCACATTTGGATCTAATTTTCCTGAATATAAAACTTCTAATCATGGAATCTGAAATATGGAAATATTTTTGTATGAGTGATTAATATTATTCTGAGGATTAAATTTGTATTTTTGTTTTCATAAGTTATAATACTGGCGATTTCTTCTTTGTTTAAAGGATTATTGAAATGAGTATCCCCATAGTAGTCATATACTTTTGAGTGAATAAGAGTTTAGACTCATATAACCCATTAGGAAAATATAAAATAAATGCCTACAATCTTTAAAGTACATACACCTTGGGCTAAAAGCTTGTGTGTACAATTTATCTCAAACCAAAATATGTATATTTTATCATTAGAATTTATCATTTAAAAGGAAAGAAGTTTTTTTTTAAGGTTTTGGTTTCCTTGTCTGTGAAATGGGGACAGTAACAGCACCAACATCAGGGGGTGCTGTTACGATTAAAAGAGTTAGCATATATAAAGCTTTTGGGAAAGCATATAATAGGTGTTCAAATGCGATGATATTGATAATGATGATGATAGTGCTTTTACATAACCACTGACATGAGCTCTCTTACCAATGGGGAGCTAAGTAATATCTAAGGTCTAAAGAATACACAGGAGGCTTAATACCCTTCTTTCTTTGACAATTCTCATTTGGCCTTGCTTTTCTTTCTTTTCTCTCTCTCCCTTTCCTTCCTTCCTTCCTTCTTTCTCCCTTTCCTTCCTTCCTTCTTCCTTCCTTCCTTCCTTCCCTCCCTCCTTTCTTTCTTTCTTTCTTTCTTTCTTTCTTCCTTCTTTCCTTCCTTCCTTCCTTCTTTCTCCCTTTCCTTCCTTCCTTCCTTCTTTTTCCCTTTCCTTCCTTCTTCCTTCCTTCCTTCCCTCCCTCCCTCCTTTCTTTCTTTCTTTCTTTCTTTCTTTCTTTCTTTCTTTCTTTCTTTCTTTCTTTCTTTCTTTCTTTCTCTCTCTCTCTCTCTCTCTTTCTTTCAAGACACAGAGAGAGCTTGAGTGGGGGAGAGGGGCAGAGGGAGAGAGAAAGAGAATCTTAAGTAGGCTCCGTGCTCAGTGCAGAAACTGATGCAAGGCTCAATCCCACAACCCTGGGATCATGATCTGAGCTGAAATTGAATCAGATGCCCAACCAACGGAGCCACCCCAGACACTCCTGGCCTTGCTTTTCAACAGCAATAAACTTCACTGTTAAAGAGAAGGTATAGGGTTTTGAAAACAGTGTGTTGTTAAGTGCAGGAGGACATAAATTAATCTGAGAGATAGAACTGGTTTAAATTTGAACTGAGAAAGTACAGTTTCAGCCACTTTATATTTTCACTATTCCATAAAGGTGCTGAGTTTCTGTTTACTTCTTTTGCTGTGTCCAATGTTATTGTTTGAGGCCCAAAATGATTGTTCAAAGCAGAGAAGAAAAGAAAAAAATGATTTTAAAAATCCATAATCCAAAATTTGATATCAGACATAACACCAATTTGCCTGATATTGGCTGTTATACACCCTGGAACCAATGGTCCTGAGACAGAATGTAAACACTAATATCATAAAATACATGAATATCTTCATTTAAAAATATCTCCAGCATCTGAAGGCGGCGAGTCCTAGTCCCTGCATAACAGTTGACTCACTGGGGCTCATCAGTCACACTGCTTGCTCTCCATTTTCCAACCAAACAATCAAGACACAGGACACATCTCCTGTCTCTCTACTCAGAATGTTGTCCATGTAAATGACATCCTGTTACACAGGTAGGTGAGCTCTGCCCGAAGACCCTTGCAGATTTGTGCTATTTAATTCTACTTTAATGTAATAAGTGCCTTTTTATTTCATTTTCAAGAATCCCCAGACATTCTATCTTTCAACAAATTGATGCCAGCTAGTCAAAGATTGTAGTCTGCCTATCTGGGGATTACAATTTTTTTCTTCTATGCTAGACTGACCCTTATTTCTAAGGAGGGCTGTAGCCTTCTCCATTGCTCTGTGAAGACTTGTTTTTTTTTTAAGATCAGGCATCAGTGAGTTTTTGGAGCACAGGATGGAGAAAAACTAGATGTATGAAAGTATCACACAGGTGGAACAGCAAAGCACACGGCATGAGAAAAATCAAACAGGCATGTGCTGGAATGCAGAGGTCACCTTTTCTCCCTTTTCTCCTACATCACCCTTCTCGCCTCGCGGACCAGGGAAGCCCTATAGGATAAAAAGTAAACCAAAAACTATTAATGTAACTGTGGCAAAATCATATTGGAAAAAAGTAAGATTTCATGTGCTTGAATGTAGCTATGAAGAGAAATGGCATGACCAATAACTTCAAAACTTATATAGTTAAAGTAGCACATAGAGGCAATAGTTGTCTAATATCTCGATACCTATATAAAACACGTTTCTTGCTTTTCTCCTAAAATATGTATAGTGGGGAGAATATCAGGATTCCAGTGTGAATTTGTGTGGCCTTGGGCAAATCACTTACCTCAGCATTTTATGCTGGGACGTAACAGGTGCTCGAGAAAAAGTAACCGCTATTACTTTTTCTATTATTATCCACATAATATAGGCTACAATTATATTCACATACTACAGCGATCATTTCAAGAGGCATTTACTTTTGACACTTTCTATTTTTATAGCATTATGTTATTATAAGGTATATAGACACTTTATGCTAAAAGGAAAAAATATTGCATAGCAGCTTTGAGAATAAACATAGCATACCATTCCCTAAAGGGAGCTTGTGAAAGATATTTCAATTTTATGCATAGTTTAAAATAAGTCAGTCAACTGCCAATGTGCAGGGTGTCCCTAATTTGGGAAAGTATTTTGAAGTGCCATTATCAACGCTCAGTTATTAACTTTACACTAATTATGTGTTTTGCTTTTCTGTTTATCTCATGCAGACACTAAGGTGTGTTTTATATTGCTGTCTACATGCACAGCAATATATGCTGTAGGCATAACTATGTGCATAGAAAAAAAGTATTCTTGCTATTATTGATGATGGAGACCATCAGCATCTATTATAATAGGAGGATGTCCATTGTACATATTACTTACATCAAGACCAGGCTCTCCATCTTTCCCCTGCCAAAGAACCATAGTAGCTACATTAGTGTTCCTACATTTCAGGAATAGGTTATTGTTTTATTTAAGGCTGCCTGGACATGCAAAACTAGTATTAGAACAACTACTTCAGAAATGTGAAAAAGAGTCTTTATTGATTAGTACTACAAATTTTTCTCACCAAATCAAGTGAAGTGACTGTTAATGCTGCAGTTAAGGGTCATGATAATTTTTTTAATTCTATATTAGGTTACATAGCCTGATATTTCACTGCAGTTTAGTGCTTGGCAATTTATCAATCCAGGAGTGAGTTGAAAACACGAATGTTATTTAGTTGATTGAAAAACATACTGGCACTAATAAAATATGCAAATCAATACTGCTTCGATTTCATAACTGGGTACTTGGCTTGGAAATGAGGAAAGAATGTGAAAAATGCTTATTGGTAAGTATCATTTTAATTTGGTTAGATGGGCACCTTGTCTATAAATATTGAGGGTGTGAAGGTCACAACTTAAAAACTGTTGCTAGTAAGCTTTGTCAATCAGTGATCCCCAAATATAAAAGGAGTCACAAGACAGTTGTGCAAGATTATGGGGGCAGTGACCCTATTGTGTCACACAATGGGGCCATCCAGAGTGACTGGGGAGTTGCTTTAATTCCGTCAATTAGATTTTGTAATCTCTTTCAAAGTCAGCATCTCTTTCAGCATTGAAGTAATCCTGATTTAAATTTGTTATTTTGGTTCATAAGAACTGTAAGGTGGAAGGCATGTGGAACGCATCTAGGGGATAAAAACTTTAATGGAGTATATGTTTCTATTGTAGTTCTACCCTACGCTATCAAATCACTTATAATGAACCCCAAGATAATGTTCTGAAGCAAACCTGAAGCCTCAGTTTGAAGACCTTATAACTGGGAATTTTCAGAGGATAGTTTTAGAACACTATCAACATTCTGTGTTCTAAAGATTTCTTATTGCAGTATGTTAGAAAGGTCAGAAACATTGAAGTCATCGTAAATATCAATTTGAGAGATAACTTTTATTAGCAAGAGTAGTTTTAGTCAATAACCTATGGGAACAGATGAAGTCTGCAGAAGCTAAATGAAACATCCACACCCACTTTTGGCAGTGACCTTCCAAGCAAGTGCCAGTTATGGATGTCTAGTGAGATGGCATACGGAGGGCGTTGAAATCCAACTATCAGATTAGTACCTTTGATCTTGTGGACAATTTCTGATTCTCTCAATCTCCAGAAATGTGTGTGTGTGTGTGTGTGTGTGTGTGTGAGAACAGATGTGAGTATGACCCATGAAGGACATGGTTACACTGGTGTCATGGAGAATTAGTGGGTGGTTCTTTGCTCCTCTAACGGGGTTAGTCTGCCCCACCAGGGAAGGGTTAACCGTGCTGGTGTCAGGTCATCTATGCATGCTGGAGGTGGAAACAAGAGACAGAACTCACAGGCAGACCATAGGGTCCTCTGGGTCCGGGCTCCCCCATAGCTCCTTTTTCACCCTAAAATGAAAGCCATAAAATTAAAATCATACACAAATGCCTATATTCACACATTTTCCCTAATGGCCTGTGTACAAAGCCTCCATTTCAGGTACCATTGTATCAACCTTCCAATGATTCAGGCTCCTCAGGGGTCTCAGTCAGTAACACAGAAAAAGAAACCCACATTTGCATATTTCACCAAATTACCTCTGAAAGAAGGGCAATAAGTTAGAGTGCTGCTACCCAGTTGTGCAAAGGATTTGCAAACCTGGAGTGCTATACTTGGGTTTCTTTGGAGTTACTGTGAAACATTCATCTGTTACTCATTATTTTATGTTAGTACATCTTAAAAATGTAAGAATAAAATGGTTTTTTTAATTTCTTATCAAATTCTCTTCTTCAGCAAGCCTCTTCCTTGACCGCCCTGGCCCTTTACTGAGCTGTATTTTATTTTATGGCCTCCCACCCCACGAGATAGGCATGATTATTCCCTGCTGTGCCCCTCACTAGAATATGCACACTGGGGTGCCAGCGTTCTACTGCATCCTTATGGCTTATAATAGTGTCTGGAACATCAGTTAATCATATTTGAATTAATCAAGTCAAATCAGTACAATCACGTACATGTTTTGTTTCCTTTCTGAAAAAGAGAGTTTAGAAACTTTTATGCCTTCTACTAAGTGTCTGAGAAGGTAGGTATATACTACCTACATCACTCACTCTCCATAAGCCTATTTAAATAGAATAGTTACCCCAGCTATAAAAATGTATGTGATAATGATAATCTTGAATGCTTATAAAGAATATGGTGAGATTTGGACGTGGACCCATAAATACAAAATAATTCTATTAAAGAGATGTTTTGCATTTCAAGTAGCATTTTCTTTTGCTGCCATCTCGAAAACTAAAGTGTTTGTCAGTATTTAGCATGCGAACTTCAGGAGTAATGACGATATTTATATGAGTGGTCAAAAAGAAAATGTTACCTTCTTTTATCACACCTTTAAAGAACTTTAAAGGTTAGCAAGTCTTTTTCATGGCTAAAATGCAAAGTTCAGCTGGTAGCTGTGTGTGCAAATTTAAGTAATATGCTGCGTGCCTCTGTACTTCAGATTCTCATGTGAGCAAATTTCAAGTCACTATTAACATTCTTCTTTAACCTAAACTGAGGGATTGGTGGGGCTAATTAGCCCTGTCACCTAGAGGCACATACAGATGTGTAGGGAGATTACTGAAAATAAATATGATAAAAGCTTGTTGAACTTTTATTCATCATTACTTTGTGTTTATTACTGAAAGAACTGAAGAATTTCCAATCAGTCAGTAAGGTGGCCAAGCTTTGAAATGAAACAGATTTGAATTTCAATTCCAGGTTGGCACTTACTGGCTGTGTGGTCATAGGTAAACTTTTTAACCTTTCTATGCCCGAGTTTCATTGGCTGTTAAATAAGAATAATAATACATATTCTGCAAGACTTTCTCAGAAGATTAAATGTGACTATAAAGTATTAAATTATATGTCACCAAATAATATGTCCCATACATAAATGGTAGCTATCATTATTAATATACAGAGGTCTTGTTTTTAATGAAAACGACTTGGCAACCGACTCAAAATAAATTCCTTTTGGTTTGATCTGGCAGTGTTATTTTATGATTTTTAAAAATGGTGGTGATGGTGGTGGTGTATATGTGTTCTTGTGGGGGGAGAGAACGGGGAGGGTAGTGGGAGATGGGGGTTTAAAAAGAGGGTTCACATAACCTGGAGTAGGTCTAGCTTGAAAACTCTTCACAGATTTTTTTTTTTTTTTTTTTTTTGGTTTCTCTTTTCCCTTTCNCCCTCCTCTGACTGAGTACCTTCAGCTTTATTGGCTTTATTTTGTTTTTAAAATGAATATACCATGGCTTGTTTGAATTAAGCTGACACTAAGACATTTGTTTGTGGAAATCCTCTTACGGAACTGCTCGCCCCAAACGATTACTTTAAGGTAATGACAATTCCACTTCACTCGCCTGTGACTGCTTCAGAAGAGGACATATGTCGGGACTCTGGCCAATGAGGTGTTGAGGGAAGTCAGAGGGAAAGTAGTGGGGAAGGTTTGCTCACTGCTAAGGAGAAGATGATGCCTCACTGGAGGGGAGGTTGGTAGGGACTGTGACCGGCTTGCCAGTGATCAGAAGACAAAGCCAGCACGTGGAAAGGGCACAGAAGCAGAGCAGAGACTCTCGCCTTTGAATATTTTGTTAGATAAAACAATGAATTTCTTTATTGCATAAGCCACTTTGAGTTGAGATTCTGTCACTTAGAGCCAAAAGCATCCTGATGGTCCCAGCTTGAAAACTTTTAGGAAGGAAAATATGAATTTGAATATGAAATATGAAATGAAATAGGGACTCGGATGTGTAACTTCTCCTGGATTAAATAATTCCCGAAAAACTTTTAAACCTCTCAAATCTAACACCCTTCACAGATTTCCTAAGCAGTTACAAGGCCAGATGAAGAAATCAGCTCAAGGCAAGGACCATCAGGTGCTTGAAGGGCTCAAACTGTCACCCACGTTTTTGACAATTTCTGAATAACAATGTCCAATGCCTGGTTTCTTTTAGGCTGGTCTCATTTCATTCAGGCTCTTTAATTTGCATGCCCACACTGAGGAATTATCTGGAATGGATTCCTGATTCCTCCCTCTTTAAAATTGGAAACTTCTTCAAGAGAGTCCAGATGACACCTCGGTCAATTAACTTTGAGAATCACACTCCAGTTTAGCACTTTGGGTGAGGGGCACTTGGAGAGTACTGATACATGATCCAGTTAAGATAGTTAACGTCCTGAGTAAATACAAGTGTAACACTTTACACTGCACACCATTTGACTTAAACTATGTCTTCAAAAATTCTTCGTGATTTCATTTGCTCCCCTGGTTAATTCTGCCCCAGTGCTGATACCTGATATTCTTGTGACACTGAGGAGCTATCGGAAGTAGCAGCTGATTTACCAAACGGTAAACCCTCTTGAGCCCCAAGGGCTTTCTGCCAAAAGACTACTTGAGATTTGCTGCTCCATTTTTAGTACATGTGCTGGATTTCTTGATACAATGCTTGAATGCGTCAGCAGCATGACCCTCTTAGCTTTTAAATATTTTTAATGAAGATGATCTTCCTAAGTCAGTTTGTGTTTAGAAATAAGACAACTGAAGATTCAGATAATTTATTCCTTTAGGACTTGCCTCTTTCTAGAAGCATTCTTGGATAAAGCCAGACTTCTTCATCATTGTATGTATTTTCTGTACTGTTTGTATTCATTTTGGCCTCATTATCTGGCTATTTCTTGCTGATACTTTTTTTCCTCTGCACTTAGATTATAAACTCTGCTCAGTCAGGAAAAATAGCTATATGTATGTATGTATGTATACATATATGTATACATATATGTATGTATATATATGTGGTGTATTAGTAAAAGGTGATGATGAATCAACTATAATGGTATTATTTAATTCACTGAAAGAAATTAGCAAAATAGACCAAAATAGACAAATGGGAGAAGTGATTGCATTTCACAGTAGGAGTACACTGTGTTTTATACATCAAGAAATGTAATAAATATTTACTGAATGAATGAGTTCATTTTATAGAACATAAAATTATGGAATTGGGCTGTTTGCCAAAGAAATCACTATGTAGCCCTCTATTTTAAAGCAAATTACCCCAGACTGAAGAAACCCTATCTAGTTTTAAAAGACCGCAACTTGCACAATGAATCATTCCAACATTGTGAAGCCCTTACTTCTTTCTTTCCAGCCTATCCTGGATGGTGGGGAAATTGATGACACAATTCCACTCAGACACACACACAAGAAAAGTTCTAAGTTTTCCAAAGTGAAGAAAAGAAAAAGTGGGAGAAAAATAGAGAAAGAGGGAGAAAAGTTCCAGACAGACGAGCAGCTGCTGACGCTGCGATACATTTTTTTGTGTCAGATATTTATCTTCCACTCTGAATGTCTTTTTTTTTCTCCCAAGGATATGGAAACATGGCCTAGCAATAGGGAGGTTAGTGAAAGGTTTTTGTTCTGTAATGCACTGAAATTATTTCCTTATGGTTAAAGAAAGACGGCCTATTCTTTTGCTAAAAAAAAAATAAATAAAGGACCATGTGTAACTGTGTGGAGAAGAATACTTAGGTTTTGTAATTTCCTTTTAAAAAAAAGTTATAACATACTCTGAATGAATACAGTAGCTTTATATAAAAGATTATCAACCAGAATATGTAGTCCTGGAAATTTTAGCCCCATTGACTTCAATTTTCTGGATTCAGGCCAAATGCAAATATCTTCCTTATGGGTAAAGAAGGAATGGTTTGAGCTATTTATTTTAGCTATGTAAATGTATGCATTATTTTTTAGTTAAGGCAGCCACATTCTATTTAATACTCTGTTGTTCCTTCATGTGAGAACTCTGATTAGGACTTAAGATGGTACATTTTCATTGAATATTTTAGATGGTCTTTTATTTCTTCTGGGAAACTAACAGTTTAGCTCAACTAAACCTGAAAAGCCACAGTGTGTTTTGTTTAGGTCACAGCTTAATAACCTCAAGAACAACTTACTCTTTCTCCTTTGGGACCTGCAGGGCCATGGGGTCCCATAGGGCCATCTGTACCCTAAAAAAAAGACAAAAAGAAGATAATATGAGACATATTCCGAGGGCCATAAGAAAAGCAGTTATAATTTATCCTGGACTTTTCCTGGGTGAATGATGCCTTAGAAAGTCAGTAAGACGCCTCATCTCCTTTCAAAGTGCTTTATGCTTGATTCTTTCAGGCCAGCAGTTTCCAAGAAACCCATGCAAAAAGAGTGTGTTATGTAACTGCATATTTCAATGAAGGGCACACACGAGAAACTGTAAGTCATATTTCATTATATACTTCCTCCCTGACTTCATGGAACGTCTTCATTTTGCCCCCATAATCTTAAGGAGAGAAATAAATGGAGGTGTTTCCCCTTCATATTACTTCTTCAAGTCCATTCACCACCCACGGTCACTCTCATGCTCCTGGGCCACGAAGCTTTGTTTTCAGCTGTTTCAGAGGCTTGACCAGTGACACAGGTGGAAAAAAAATATTAAGTAAATGAGAACAGTGTTTAACTGTTCAAACCAAACTTTCTCTGGCTCTGTTGGGAGCAGCATGGGGCTCAGAGGGAAGGAATTACTCTCCTAGCTTCTGCTACAGTCTTACAAGGCATAAATCCGGCAGCCGGCTGATTTAATGGCATAATTGCCCTCTGGCCTCCTTGTTCAGGATTAGGATTTCTGTCCCAGACTGAATGAGCACAGGAACACTAGGTCCAGTGAAAATAATGACTGCCTGAAGCAGGTTTTTAGAATTGAAGAGCTTGGAATTTCTCTTTGATTCTTAAAGATGCAGCAAGGGCTTCAAGTGATTTGCTCATTTTCAAGAAGACTGTGCTTATTTGCAAAGAATTTATTCTAATATTTGCAAATGTAGGAACTATTCTAGCACAGTTTTTAAAAATAGTATTCATATTTCTGTTCTACTATTCTTTTTTCTTCTATTAAAGCTTTGCGATATGAGATAATTTAGAGCTTGAACTGATTCTAATATTGGTGAATTCTTATCATCTTAATCTGATCTTTTTCTTACTGCCTGAACCGAAAGTTCATCTTCAGAGGACTTCTAAATACTGATTATCTGTGGCTGAAATTTAAGAGATGGAGCTGTTAAGAACCAAAGAAAAGAGACAAAATAACAGGAGACAGACAGGTCACTTCGATGAACAGAGATCTGAACGTTAGTTCTCGGGAAGAAGTTACATTTTTAATATGGACAGAAAAAACATAAAAGGAAGAGCAAGTTCAAATAAATTCTTCAGAGGAACTCGCTCATGGAATTATAGGAACTGTCCTTTAGTTATAGAAAACTTTGTCTAGGATTCTAAGATAATGAAGCTAATTAGACTGGTCATTCTCTCCACCTAGAAGATTATCCAGACTGGAACTCAGAAGGATGTCCTGTAGTTCAGGATGTACATCAATCACAGCTGCAACTTCTGCTCTACCTTTCCCTTTTGTATCACTATCTTTGTATACCTTTTTCCTTCACCTCAGTCCTGTGTAGCCCTCATCGTTTGATGAAAGTACATGGGCAAAAGAGTCTGTCCTGAAGCACAAATTCATAGCCATAAAACATGTTGGAGCAAGATGAGGTACTGACTCACCCGGGATCCTGGCTTCCCGTCTAAGCCAGATGCTCCCTGTGTGATTTGGTTGGTAGCAGGGTTGGTGGGTATAACACGAATGACAAGAACAGAGATTAGTATGAGGTACTAATGAACAAATGTAACGCTTCAAACAACATAATACGCAGTCACAGGGCTCTGGGATGAATATCACATTGCTACAAATTGTTAGTTAAAAAAAACGAAACACGTGACAATAAACGCCCCACAGATGATGGCATTTTAATGACATTTCCATTCGACAAATTCTTACTTAGAAATCAAGTCAATGAGGTTTTTAAAGTGGGCTTTCAAGGAATTACTGGTAACAGTCACAGAGTGCTAATTTCCATATGATACTCATTTTCTAGAGACTGTACTGTTCTCAGTAGATTTCTTTAGGTTTTGAATAAAAGTAATGGCCAATGTTCTAAGAAAGGGCTCATTATAATAATCAATCAAAGTTAGCATTTCAGAGGAGAAGAATAAGGGTCTAGTTTTTGTTGTTGTTGTTGTTGTTAATATAGCAGTTATGAATAACAAATGCAGAATTTTAACATGCCAAAATGACTCCGTGGATCTTACATGAATAATACTCATTGTTTTCTGGGTTGTTCTTACTTAGTGTTCACATTAGTTACCACTAGAGGGACTTCTAGGAACAGGAAAAAGCTGGGAAAATTTCATGAGTCCAAACAAAAAATAACTGTCCCAAACAAAATTGTTCTTCAATTCACTTCAAATAATCACTGCATCAAAGTCTGAAAGGGAAATGGTTTAAAAGTGCAATGTTGTTCTCAGGCAATGTGTGCTTTTTGTTTTGTTTTGTTTTGTTTTGTTTTTTTACCTTTATCTCCAAGCTATGCATAGTGTATGACAAAATATGACACTTTCAATGCTTATTTTAAGAATACGTACAATTACTTCTTTGAATATGCCTTTTGTATCTCAAAACTCAAATACTGATTTATAGTCCTTTAAAACCATTGATTAAATCAAAGAGTATTTAAGGAAGACGATGCACTAGCCCTATCAATCTTCTTGGCAAGGTTGCAGAACTATGTTCCCATTTTATGCTGCAGATATAGTTAATAAAAAATGAAAGAAAAAAACCTATTCCAGCTGTGGACTCTACCAATGATGCTGTGCATAGTCAGGCTATGCAAAATACATCTTTAGTTAGCAATGATTAAAATTTTTAAAAATGTATGTTGTTTAATGATAGCGTATGTACAGCTTTTGGCTAAATGTTGCATAAAAATTATCACTAGTCTTAAATTTGGAATTAGGGCAAACTTTAAAGAAATAGAATTGAGGGTTTAATAAAATAAAAATCCAAACTTTCTTTTGTCTTTTGATACTTTCTTCAGAGTCACCATTATTATAACATGTAAAAACGAACACGGAGATGGTAAAATTTTTGTACTGAGAGTTTAATGTTATATTTACCTGGAATGTGAACTAATGACTCACATATGTCACAGAGGTTTTGTGCCCATGGTCCCTTGGTCTAATTGGTGTGATTTAACCTATACTCTGACACAAGGCTTTTATCGTTCATTCAATAAGTGAGTACGTATTAAGTATCCACTAGGTGCCTGATCTCTGTAAGGGTACTTCCCACTTAAAATGAAATAAGTAGGCACCAACATTTTTATAAGTAAAATATGTATTTAAACTATTTTCTACCAACTTTATGTCTTATTTTAGTAATATACTCTATAATGTTCTTTATTGCCGTCTATCTTCATTCACCGAACAGTCAGCATATAATAACCTTTAACCTAAAACCTCATAAGCCTTTAAAATCAACCTTTAAAATCATCATTTTAAAAAATCTCTTTATAGCTCTGGAAAGAGGACTGGCCTAAAGTGCATGGCAGATGAGAATTTTTATTAAAAATGAAAATCTCAAAACACTGTAAAATACTTCTTCCAAACTATCCTCCACTGCTGCCAAAAGAACCTCATAAGAGGGCATTTTCAAAACAAATAACACACAACACTTAGACCATGATATGATTGATTAATGTAAGGAGCCACAGCACTGACTTCACGCCATCAACAATGGCTAATTGTATACCTGCCACCCAAGAGAGGGCTACGGTTTTTGCTATCGATGGGGGAAAAAATTGAGGGAGGGTTCTACACTGAACTAAATTATAAAAACACTTGGGAGAAATTATGACATAATCGGCACAATGCCTTTTTAAAGGGCAGGGTGATAAAAGAAAAATCATCAGCCTTAAGAGAGGAAGGTTGGCATGTATGTAACTGAATGACAGAACACGGACAGCACTGTTTGTCATGGGGTCTTCCTCTGACACAAGAGCAGTCATCAGGCAAAACTGGGCTGAGCTCTGCTCTAATATAATGTGTTTTCCAATCACAGAAATCTCAAATGTAAGATAGTCACCGAGTAAACTAGAGTTGTTACTTAGGGTAGAAAGAAAAGTCTGAGATTTGCACTAAAATGGAAAGTTTTCTTTACTTACTGGAAGACCAAGGGGTCCTCTGTCACCCTTTTGACCTGGTTCACCCTTCAATCCTTTAACACCATTTAACCCTGGTTCACCCTAAATGCAAAAGCAAATGCCAATTTTGGTTGCTATCATGGGTGCTTTAACTGTGAGAGAAGAGAGCCAGTCTCTGAAACGGTTGCAGATTCCAGTTCTAGGCAACAGCAGAGTGAGGCTAGACTTGTCTTGCATCGGTTCAACATTCATTTCAAACATTTGTAAAAAAAGTAATAAACTGAAATCAACAAGGAATGTTCTAGGAAGCCAAACTCTTGAGAAAGTGTACTCCTTGAAATTGAAATGCATATGAGCGAGTTCTAGAATTTTTCAGATCTACCTCAAGGAAACTGGTGCTATGGTACCTTATTCTCACCAAGCAAATCAGAGACAGAGTGGAGGATGCTGAAGGGGGTTCGGTAGTCCCACTCTGCTGGACTGAAAAACTGGAATATGCAGGACAGTGTTATATACACATATTTTAAGCCTTTAAGCATTTTACCCAGGGGAATGAGCTAAAAATGTAGCAGCTGATGTTTGAAGTGGTGCCATGGAGTGAGTGATTATTCACGGACTTGGCCAAGTCAGATCTCTACATGGATTAATCAACAGAATAGACAACAAATAGCCAATCCCAGAAGAGACTATGAACACCACAGTACTTAAATGTAGTTTTGCTGCTGTCCATCTGTCCAATAGTATAATACAGAAGGTTGAAGTTTCACCTCAGGTGACATTACAAAAGCCATGGTAAGTGATAAATTCTATTGACTCTGATATTTAATAACCTAAGAATATGGTACACCTATTTTCTATCAGCAGGAGAAATAGAGTTCTGACCTATTCACTTTTCAACTTTTAAGTACAGGCATTAATTTCATCACAAAAATCTGGGAAGATTTGTGAAAGGAAGACGCAGTCTCAAATGCCCTATAGAGTCTTGCTGGGTAGGTGTGGGAGTGGGGAGAGATTGTGTTTACATGGCAGGAGAGATTATTAACCTGGGAGATATTTTCCCTGTGTGTCTGATTGATGACAATCAGCGTGGTGCCTGTTAAACAGAGTCCAGGACCCCACTTAGTGTTTGAACTTCCAAAGGGGTCACAAAGTAATGAACACATTGGTTCTGGGGATTCTGAAGATGTTTGCAGTGCTGTCACTGCAGAAAATCCAAATAGGCTGTGGCTGGTCAAGGCTGGTCCTGGGGTTGTCACAGAGCTAAAGTTAAGGTGAGATTAAGGCCAAGGCTGAACAGTCAGCATTAGTTAACTGGTTTCAACTTGAGATTGATGGCTTTGCATGTGTGTGGACTTTTGGCTAGAGATCTTGAGATGATGAATAGGCAGGGCTGCTTTGGTAGGCCATGAAATTCTGTGGTGAGCAATCATACATTGACATGAGTGGGCATGAACTGAGAAGCTGAAGTTATTAACAGTCAAATGTAGTGGCAGAAAGACCAAATTTCAACTTTGGATTTAAGTTCTAGTCCCAGATTAATCATTTAGTTAGCAGTGTAACTTTGGGCAAATAATATAAATTTCATGGACCTATGGTTTATCATCTATAAAATCAAGGATCTATCACAGGTAAATCTATGAGGTCTTTCCAAACAATAATTTTCTGAAATCTATGATTTAAGTGGTCCCTTAAAATTCAAGGAGAAGTCAGGAGTAGGAATTACTGATTTAGTCCAGGGTGGGGAAAAAAGGGCCAGAGAGGTTGGATAACTACTAAGACCACAGGGCTGATAGATAGATGGGCTCTCTCTTCTGACCCACAGCACAATGCTCTTAACTCAAACTATAATCCATGCTTCTGAGATACTGGCCTTACTAGAAGTAGGGTGTTATAAGAAGAATAAAGAGGCATGACTTCTTCCCATTCATGGGTGAGTCACCTGCCTGAGCCCAAAAATGAAACTCAGGTTTCTGGGGTCAAACCAATACTCCTGCACTCCTGAAGCTGGGTGGGCCACAGAGAGCTCTTAAAGGAGAGGGTAGGCTGCCTCTAAGTTTTCTGGTTTCTAGCTCAAACGTTGCATTTATGTATCCCCCTACCCCTCACCATTTAAATGCACCAACTCACTACTGAGGAGCTTTCAAGAGTCCTTGAATCTTCTCTCATGCTTTTTTTCCCTTGAATTTTAAAATTCAGAACAAAGCATCAAATCATAAGATAACAAGCAATATTTATCAGGTGGTTATAGATAACTGCACCAAATATTGTGCTAAGTATCTTATAAATATACCTCATTAAATTATTGCAACACTATGAGGTAAGTTGCCTAGTTGAGTAAATGAAGAATAGAGTGGGTAAATAGTCTGCCCAAAGTGACACGGCTTGTTAGTGGCAAAGCTGAGATTAGAACATAGACACTTATTACATATGCTCCCTGGAAGAAGGAACCTTTCTTTCAGGGCTCATTTTAACTCTCTCAAATGTCCTCTTGGTCTACACAAAAGCAAAGAACTGGTGGAAACCACTTTTACAATATAAGCTGCATGAATTCTGACAAACAGGGGTATTCTCTATTGTTCTTTTACTAATCCAGGCCATAGAATACATGTAAGTGATATAATCTTCTCAGTACAGCACGCCTGATACATTCATCCCATTCTAGACCAGTGATCTCTGGGGGAGTACACAATTAAGATGTTTTATGGTTAAAGCATTTAGATGCAGCACTGCTATATGATAAACAATGGGTATCAGTAACACCTAAATATGCAACTAATGATACCATAATAAAGAACATCTGAACCAGTTTGAGAATCTCATCAGATTTACTTCTAAATGGTTAATTTTGAGTATGCATATTATGGTTAGTAACTTAAGAAACTTACATAGTGTCATGGAAAAAGGCAAAATGAGGAGTCATTCATCTCCAGGTGATATCACTTAAATTTGCTATAAGTCATTCTGTGTTGTGAGATTTAAACATCTGGATACTTAAAGGCTTAAAGATTATCAACATTACATGACAGATAAATAAGACAGGACAGACATGCTTCCGTCATGCTTCTCCATGATTAACAGGGAAAAAGAAATCCAATAATCAAGGGAATTTTTTGGATTACCTTTGGTCCAGGAAGTCCATGGGGTCCCTGAAAGTGAAAAACACAGATTTTAATTAAGAATTGATTCACTTTCTTAGCAGAAGTGATTATTATATAGAGTAACCAAAGAGATGTAAAACAAGAATCTTCTTTGAGCTATAGCTAGGGGCAGGCTGATGGGTGTTAACACTAGTGAACATTTCTTCTAGCTCTTGGATTGTTCTGTAATTGGAAATTCATTAACAGAAATTTGTTCTGTTAAATACCTGTGAAAGGGAGGGAGAAATATGGAAGAAAAACATTTTTAAAGAGTATTGTGAACCCACACTACTCCTATTTCTGAAATCCACATTTTTATAAAATCCAGGTGGAATCTGTGACATGCTTTGAATGTGTATGGCATAGAGATAAGTCCTAAAATACAAAAATTTGCCAAAGAGAAGTCCTGGTGAAGGGAAGACCTTTTCCCATTATTAAATCCTCTAGACCCAAGAGGAATCTAAAGGAAGAAGGAAACAAGGAGATGATAGTCAAGTTTGGAACCCTGTTGCATCATTAATTTAAGACTAATGATAGGATTCTATTGGAGGAGTATGAAACATCATTAGTCAGAATATATTTGTTCTTACAAAGCCGAATTCTTCAAGGCTCTTATAACAGTTGTTTAATGGAAGGAAGTTATAATGCATACATGAATCAGGGCTTTTCTCCTGTATTTTGTGGAAAATCTAACTATAGGGACTAATTAGCTAACCTAAATTACCTAAAGGTACTGTGGATTGCTTTAAACTTTTCAAGTGATTTAAATTAACTCTTTGGAGGGAGGAGTATTTAAATACCAAACAGTGAAATCATACAACAGTAAGGAAAACTTTTGTCAAGCAATATACAAATATTTGTTATATAGGTCTACATTGGAATAATATTTTCCCTTTAGATGAGTAGTGGATAAACATTTTCAGGAAATGGCTGTTACTTTATCAAATATTCTTATCTATTGCTATCTGTGGTAATGGTGTAAAATCCCTTTAAACTAATTAATTTTATGATATGAATAAGATACAGCATTTAAAATTTTAATCTTCTAACTCAAAGCGGAGGGAGTAATAAAAAAGCCAAAAGTATGCCATTTGGTTAATTCTTAATGAATTCTTTAGTTTTAAGAAAATAATGTTAATTATAACTATTTAATGATATGAAATAAATGGTAGTTAGTAAGAAATAGATGATTGTATCTGGGGCTATGTTCTGTGGTTTAGATCATTCCAGTGATGCTCTAGGGGGAAAACATGACCCACAGTTTATTTAATCTGTATGACTGAAGACATGGAGTTTATTGAGAGACCTTAGGAATGAATATGACCTTAGAGGCTACCTGACTTGTACCCATCCTGCCCAAGTCACAAGCAGTTGAAGCACTCCACCTTCAATGTTCTAGCCTTAACACTAGTGCCATTAGGTGGACATTTTGAGAATTACACTGGTTTAATGGCTGCCTTCCTCCCCAGATGGCAGTTCTGTGAAGGCATGGCCATTGTCTGAGGGATACTTGTGGTAAACACTGGATCCTCCAGAGTACCATAAAGGTGAAAAGAAAAATAAGCAACAATATAGGTCATCTACAGTTTTTCTCATATTATTTTATAAATGTTCCTATTAAACATCTTATTAAAATGTTTCAATCAAAGTTGGCTACACACACTCATTAATGGCCACAATTATTAATCTTGTTATTCTACGAACAGCCTAAACAGTGGTTGCTTAAGATAATTTTTTTGATGTTCATACTGGAAATTGGAGTAAAGCTTGTCAAATCTATCTTTGACTCTCCTATCACAAAACAACTCTATCCCTTTTTAAGACATGTGTTTGGGGGGAATGAAAGACAGTAGTGTAAAGTCAGATATCTCAGCACCTCGTATTTTCTGTCCATTCTACAGAGAGCAGTACAAAATACAGGCTGGATGTTTTGAGGGATGTGTTCCTGTTTTTTCTAGCAGCATGCTCATAAATACATGATTACATTTTGTAGAGAAGAGAGGCTTACCATGGGGCCTGGTGGACCGTGGGGGCCTGGCGGGCCTGGTGGGCCTATGATCTGTACATCCAAAAAATAAACATGGATTTGGTTACTTCATTTAGATAAGGCAGTTTGGCTTGAATCTTGTGCTGGGGTTCTGCTAAGGCCATTAATAGCTGCAGAGGAAGAAGGATACTAGAAGAAGTGACACATTTGATTCTTTACATTTAGAAATTCCTTCATGAGAAAAACAACAACAAAAAACTTAAAAAAAAATACAGCTGTTTTACAAAAGTACAGAATAAATCTAAAGTGCATTAAAAGAAAAGAGAGTAGTCATCAAGAGATGCTATAATACCACAATCACCAATGAACCCTCAAATATTTCCCTGAGCAGCAACAGGGCTCTGGAGGAAGAAAAAAAAAGTATCCTCTGTCATCACAAAGCTCTACTCAAACGTGTTATGGGAAAACCATTGATGTTCTCCTGAGGATTAGACAGTCCCCTAAAAAACTGCTTTTAACTCAGACGTCTGAGACACTTTGTGTCTCATTGTACAAGGCTGACAGACATTTTTCTACAGTTTGACAATCGAAGAGGTTCACAGTTTCTCTACTGTTGATAAGCCATCTGACACAGATTGAACTGGGGAAATAAAAGGCCTGTTTTAGAGTTCTTTAGGAACCATGAAGTTCAGCCACCATCAACTTACGGAAGGACCCTGAGGACCCGGCAATCCGGAGTCTCCTTTTTCTCCTTTGATTCCATTGGCACCCTATGAATAACCAGGAAGAGCTGAGTTGGTAAAGTTGTTTCCAAAGTATAAGAAAACAACTGAATTTTCTCCCCAAGCCCAACATCCTTTTGAAATTTTTATAGTCTTATGCACACAATATACAAAGGATTTATCTCCTTGCATTTGAGCCTCAAACAACATGCTTCTCCAAATCTCTAGGGCAGTGGGTGATATGTGAACTACAATTTAAAGTAAATAAAAACTAGGTTAGATGTGATTGGTTAAACTTATACATTATTAAATATATCAGATTATAAATGTTATATTTTTTTGTGGTGGTGCTCACTTTAAATAGCAAAGGTCAGTCTTTTAACTCAGTTTTCATTGACATTTATACACTTCCTTGTTTTAAAATAGGCCCAGGGCAGTGAAGTCTTCTACATTTTTTTTTTAATCCCATGATTTAATGACTGAGGATGAAAACGAAGTTTCAGGTTTATTAGCTGAAAATAGGGTTAACAATACTTATCTCTCTACTTCTACATTTAAAAAATTTTTCTCTTCCAAATCCTCAGTAAAAATTGTAGGGGAAAGTCATAAAAACACCATTCCATTCACACAAAGAGAGCACTTTTTAAAGAGTAACTTGTAAAATTGTTTTATACTTTTCAGTTTGTTAATTGTTAAATTATGGTTTATTAAAAAATGATCAATTACCACCATCCTATGCATACTAAAAGTGATAAACGATATTTATCTTTCTATCTTCTGATGAAAATAATTCAAGAAAACATGAAAATTTACTTTATAATAAATTTGGTTAGATGTTTTAAAACTTGTTTTAGTGCCCCAGTTGGAGTAATTAACCAACAATACCTCAAATATTTAAAAATAAAAATAGTACATGAACCACTAGATGAGACTGCAAGTAACCATATAACTCTTTTTTTTTTTAAGTTTATTTATTTATTTTGAGAGAGACAGACACAGTGTGAATGGGGGAGGGGCAGAGAGAAGGGGAGAGGGAGAGAATCCCAAGCTGGCTCTGCACTGGCAGTGCAGAGTCTGATGTGGGGCTCAAATCCATGAGATCATGACCTGAGCGAGATCATGAAACCATGAGTTAGGCATTGAACTGACTGAGCCACCGAGGAACCCCTAACTCTTTTATGATTTAATTTATCTTAATATGAACACACCCTGAAAAGTATAAACATACCGGTAATCCAGGAAGTCCGATTCCTCCTTTTTCACCTGGCATACCTGGGTCCCCCATGTCTCCCTTTGAGCCTTTAAGTCCCTACAAATGATATGGTTTGAACGTAAGAATCACACTGACACTTGATAGTAACATTCTAAGGAAAACAGAATTCCAGATCAATCTTGTCAGTGGGTGGTCCAATGCTGAGATGATTCTGATTTTCACTGCTAGTTATTTCTTATAGCAACCTTCTACACTGAACCAATATATTATTGTCTCATGGAATAGAAGGGATTAGACTCTATTACTTAGGCCATTTGAGTATGAAAATCATGAATCTAGGTGTTAACAAAATTTCTCCTGATTCTATATTTTTATCTGGCAGCTAATTCAATATCAATGGTCCTGAAAACAATTTAAGGGATTGAATTCTGAGCAGTACAATACACATTTTGAATCAGGACTAGCGTTATAATAACAAAGGTTCAAATAAACTTCTCCCATCTCCATCCACCGTACTCTCCAATGCCTCTTAAAAGCAGGAGGAAGTTCCAATCACCATCACTTTTCAATGGTTCAGTATATAGAAAGATATATAATGTAGGCACCAATTATTAGGTACCTGGTCTTTAGGCATCAGAGTTCATTCAAGCTTACAAATACTTCAACTTTTCCACAGTATTCTTATTTTATTCTCATGACATCCCAATGAAGTGATACATGGTGCTTGCTTGCTTTCTTTCTTTTCTTTCTTTCTTTCTTTCTTTCTTTCTTTCTTTCTTTCTTTCTTTCTTTCTTTCTTTCTTTCTTTCTTTCTTTTTTTTTAAGAGAGAGAACATGCACAGGGGAGAGGGACAAGGGGGACAGGAGAGAGAGAAAGAAAGAGAGAGAGTGAGAGAAGTCTTAAGCAGACTCTACACTCAGTGCAGAGCCTGACTCAGAGCTTGATTCTAGGACTCTGGGATCATGATTTGAGTCAAAATTAAGAGTCAGACGCTCAACGACTGAACTACCCAGACTCCCCCATGATGCTATTTTATTCTTCTTTTACAGTGAGTAAATAGATAAATGTATATTTTGAATGCTAACAAATCTGACATTTGCAATAATAACAATGAAATGGATTTGTATTATTAAGCATTTTCATCCCAAGAGCTTCACTATCATATGACCAGAGGGCCCATTTTTAAGCAGGATGTTGATAGTTCTGGTAGTAAGGGACTCCTGGCTGCACAAAGCTAGTCATCTTTTCCATATCAAAACCTATTTCAGGACAGGAATAGGTTTTTTTCTTTACTTATACTTATTTCATAGCAGTTAGTTCAGAACCACTTGCTAGGTGGGTGGCTAGATAGGTGTTTGAATGGGTAGTAGATGATCTAATTAGTTAATCAGCCCCTGGTTGGTTTTAGGAATCTAGTGATGGAGAGCAGCAGTGCAGCCCATCCCTGCTACTGGACTCAGTAGCAGAAGTAGACCTTGTAGATCCTGTAGAATAAACCCAGCTACTATGTATGTAGGGACCATACAGTATCTTTATGCACGTTAAACTAATTATTTTTAATGACTAGCATTGGGAATACAACTATATTTTTAAATGCTACTGTGATCTCTGATTAATAATAGCATTATCACCAGAAGTCTTTTTTTTTTAACTATCACATTTATTTTATGTGACATTATATGACTTCAGTATACAACTCTGATATTAAAATAACTCTTGAATTTAATGTTCTTATCTAATACTATCTCCCGAAGAGCATATTTCACTCACTGTATCAAGAATCCTCTTGATTTCTTATGATCTTCTTGATTTTAGTCATTTATTGGGTTAATAATGGAAGCCCAGAAAATGTCAAATATCTTGAAGCTAACAATTGTGATTTGACTCTGAATTAAGAATAGTGTCCATATTCTCCTTAGTCAGATTCTTTCTGGCCAGAGGTAAACAACAGCTTGAGGCCAAATCCAGCCCAGGGATTATTTTTGCACAAGATGAATCTTTTGAAAAAAATTAAGGGGTATTAAGATAAAAAAAATCTGTGACAAAAACTCTATGTGATCTATAAAGCCTAAAACATTTACTATATGGTCTTTTATAGAAAAAGTTTGCTAACCTCTGATTTCAGGGAAACCATTGGGGATATACTGACATATTCTGTGTAGGTGCAAGTGCCCCATTTGTTTCTGTCTTTTCTAGGGATCTTGAAAATTAGGTGTAATCTTTATTTGGAAAAAAATATTGTCAGAATAACACACACAAGCAATATCTAACTTTGTGGAAGCTTTGGTTGACTGATTATAATCTTGAACTGTTAGTATTCACTTACAAAAATTAGGCTATTCTTACTAAATTGATAGTGATCTTATAAGTCTAATAAAAATTCACAGAAGTGTCACTGGTAGATTGATAAGGAGTATTAACACAAAATGTCATATCCCTTGTATGTTTCTACAAAGAAAACTAATGTCTAATTTAAAGCCAATTGCTTTTTAGAGTTAATGTAATCTCCACAACAGATGGTGAAAAAAGAGAGAGGAGATCATATATCAACACTCATGTCTTTTTGGCTCCAAATCTATAATAAAAGGGGTGATCAATAATGATGCTTTAAATGACAGTATGTATCTTTGAAAATTACCTGCTCTCCATCAACTCCTGGGATTCCTGGAGATCCTGGCTCTCCCTGTTAAAATAAAAAGTGATTGCTTACCTCCATTCATCATTGGTAAGTAAAAGTGATGCTGGCTGGTAATAGTACAATTTGACTTTTCAGCAAAGGCATCATAACCCAAGAATACTTGGTTACATCATAGCATATCAAAACTAAGTGAAATAACATTTTCTTGAAGATTACATGAAACAATACTTATAGGTAGCTAAGAGCCAATGTTTTTGTTTTTTGCCCCATGTGAGATTCAGGCTAAAGGAAAAAATGGTGAAAGAAAACTGGTAGAGATCATTTGAAGGCTGACCATATCCTGTAACAACAACCTATATGCCTCAGTTAATTTTTTTCTCTAACTTGGGAAAAAAGGCAAAAACGTGACAGTTAACTTAAAAATAGAATGTAATGTTTTAACTGGCACCATTTGAACAGTGGATACAGATCCATGATTGTGAGTGTGCTATTTCCAGATATAATCAGTTAGACAATATCTTAATCCATAAAATTACTTTTGGATCAGTTCAATAACCTATACTATGCTAGGAATGAATTAAAGTTTACTATTCATATTATGATGTATTATAAACCCTGACAAACTCCAAATCTATCTATTTTATCTTAATTGAAGATGACACATTAAAAACAAATTTAAACAATGTGCTAGATATTTATCCAACTGACAAAGGTCTAGTCATTTTTCATTTGGAGAAGTACTGAACAAACAAATTCTTTGAAAGGTAAGATATTATTCTAGATCCATGAGTCACTTTTGTAGATCCCATTATAAATATCCCTGACTCCCATACGGTGGAAACTTTGTAAAGTCAGCTCTCCTGAGTGTGAGTGGCCTGCCTCACAGACAGATTTTCAAGGGAGTTGACTTGACTATATTTTTCTAGAAAGGCCTGTTTGATGATGTATAAACCACAGTATTGAAATTCTTAGAGATCCTTTCCCTGGTAAAAACTTTTAAGAGAGTATCGGCCACAGCATGAAATTTGAGCTTTCCAGTGAAAGAAAGCCTGACAAACAAATGTATTGAAAAAAAAAGGGGGGGGGGAGAAAAAGCCTTTCCTTACTCCTGATTTCCCATTCTTTGTGGTAGCAGCAAAGTTTATTTTGCCACAAACAAGTCTGCCGAGGTTGGATGCACCTGGCTAAGCCTTAGTTTCATTCTTTCCGAATGCTTGTCAGCACTTTGGGTCCAATAATGATTGTTTTGCTAAGCTTTTACCTTCAAAGTGTGACCCGCAAGTGTTTAAAAGAAAACAAAACTCATGAGTTATGAATTTATCTTTCACTCATCAAATGTAGTTTATAAAGAGTTACTTGATGTGTAAGAAGTCAAACAATCCTTGTTTGATAAAGGAAAGAGAAACACTAATTGAATAGGCTCCCCTTCTGCCTGAGGCTGAGTTCCTTGTGCAAATGGGTTCTACACTTGACTTGGGCTGCATTTGCTGACTCTTGATCATAGGCACATCTCACCCCAGTTATTCCAACCTTCTCAAGGAGAGATCAAGGAAAGCATGAACAATTTTATCAGTCAGCCCAAGATCTCAATTACAAGATCATTGTGCAGTGTGTGGGGTGGGGTAGAGTGACAGTATAGTGGGAAGGCCAGCTGGCGTGGGAGGGAAGGGAGTATGACTAACTCCCTCCCACAGCTCACTTGTCAAGACAGTCATTTGGCCAGCTTCCTCCTGTCTTTCAGTTTCAGCTCAAAGCCATCATTGACTCTTAAGACTGAGGAGCCTTCTTGTACGGACATCCATAGCATGCACTCCTCATCAAAGCACTTATTCTATTTATTAGGAATTCTGCTTTTACTTATTCTAAACTGTAAGCTCCATGCTGAAACATCTTGTTATACTCGGGTATCTCTGTTAGATATTAGTCCCTATCACAGAGTAGAGGCTCAAAAATCACTTATTCAATAAATGAATTAAAAAATGAATAGCGATTAGATTATAAAACAGGGGGAGGGTGTATATGTTTTAACACTATCCCTTCATGGCTAGGGATTTGTATCCTTTGGATGGCTGTAGGTCTTTGGGCTTTAAAGAAGAGTAAAGTCCTAGAAGCTTTTGAGGTGTATAAGGAAAGAGGTATGTGTTTGGCACAGAAGCAAGGAATTTAGATCCTAGTTGACTCTACACAGAGGAAAAAGGAATCTGCAGATTTCCTCCTCTGCTATCTAGTCCAGCTCACCAAGATATTAGCCAGTAGGGATCCAGGCTGACTTGCTCACCAGGAACAAAGACTGTATAAATGGAGAATTTTTGTGTTCCATCTCTAAGGGCCCAGAATGTGATAGAGAAATAGAAAGTTAAAAATCCCAAAACTTACAATAATGTTATACATGAGATCTATTTAAAATTAGGCTCTGTGTTCTAAATAAATCTTATATGGGTAAGGACCTTGGTAATATTTTACTTTATATTCCTTTTTATAATAGAAAAACTACTTTCTATGTGCTAGCTTTCTGTTTTTAAGTATCTTAAGGAGTATAAAAGCTGGTGTGTGTGTGTGTGTGTGTGTGTGTGTGACAGATTTAGAAAATAAACTGCTTTAAAAGGCATCAATAAAAAATGGATTTTAAAATCACTTGAATCTCCTACAAAAATCCAATGATGAAAGTTCTATTTCAACACTATGATATAGCTCAGTTCTAAAAAGTGAGAGACACTAGCCATACATTAATTGCTCAAATTTGGTTAAATAACTAAATTTAAGTTTGGAGAGCTAAAGCTAAAACCACCGACAAATTTGAGATATAATCAAGTAATTCTAGGTGTTTGCTGTTCATAGTTGATATGTTTCATGAGATAAGATTTAAATAGCAGAATGTCTGAATATACAATAAGATTTGCTATAAAAAGTGATTCAAAAATGATTCCTCAAATTGTCATCTGTGAATGCATCATGCTAAAGCTTCTTATTCTTTTTATTACAAAAGAATTAATCGAAAAAAATCTTTTTTAGTGTTAGAATAAATTTTTCTTCAGTCTCCTCTATATAAATATTTTCCGTTTTTCATATACTACATTGAGTGGCCCTTTACCTTTATAATTTCTATAAAACTTGTTTTTTCCTAATTTAATATTCTGTTTTTCTCAGTGTCCTCCCTTTAATGTTATTCTTTTTTCTCTCCCTTCTTTGCTAATTTTCCTTTTTATTTCTGATTCCCTCTCTCTTCAGCCCAGACCTCAGTGTCCATTCTTGGCTGCCTTAAGCAATATTGCTGATCTTAGCTTCTCTAGCATTTTCTAAGAATGATTTTTCAAAGATACATCTATTTATGGTGGGATTCTCTGTACCATAACTGGTAAATGGAAACAAGTAAAATAAAGAATGACCTTTGGCCCTTGTAGTCCTTGAGGTCCAGGTGGTCCAGGGGGACCCTAAATCAAGAAAAGACAAAGTTTTAAAAAGCAGCGAGTGTATGTATTACAATTTATGCTTTAAATAGTAAGTGCACTATATACTTCCCTTATTTCTGTCATAATCAAACATCCCCCAACATTAATTTGCAAGGAGGACAAGTTTCATCTGTTATGTAAGTATAAAAATTACCTACTTCTGTGCAAAACTATCAATACAGTTAGGTAAAATAACACTGAAGATGCTTTTGAGTTGATTCTATAACATAATGTAAAATTGCTGCTATGTTCCACATTCATCTCCTTGGGATGAATTAGCATGCTAATATTACCTGTGTTTCTAGACACCCAGTCTTCCCCCCACACACAAAGGATTTGATTTCCCAAACTCTAAAGAACAAAGCCACATTATTATAGGATGGAAAACTTTAAGAAAAGTAACAATAACTTTCTTTTGGTCTTTTTCACTAAGCAGACAAAGTGGTTTAATTGGGGCAAATGTTGTAAAAGTTATTAATAAGAAGACATAAAACTAAATACCAGATAGCAACAATTGCTACATTAGTACCATTATGATTGGCATGCATCAACACCACAAAGTCACAAACCACAGAAATCATGCATAGGAGTTACCGTGACAGTTAAGGTGGTAATCCTCTGTTGGGAAAATGTATTGACAAAGACAGAGTTACCTATTTTGTGTGCCAAAGTACAATAATACATTTCTGAAATGATCAAATTTTTGAATATGTTTTGGGAAGCCTGATGTCTTATAAGGGATTGAGAAGATATTGAGGACATATTAACCTATCTTTAAATGAACACAATACAGTAATAAAGGTTTTGGGGGTGAGGTCAGAACTCCATTCATCACCTGATAAAGATTGTTTTTAAAACCATTTTTAGAGTTTTCTTTAAAAAAAAATCTATGTGTAAAGAACAAAGAAAATGTCAAAGTTTTAATTCACCTGATTAAAAAAGTGTATGTAGTTAAATGGTGTACAGTAGAGGTTTGTCGGCATAATTGTGAACTGAGTTCCATTCTAGAGCACTTAAATTAGAGAAAGTGGAAATGTCCAATTGTATGTGTAAGTAAAGATAAGAGGTGACATGGAATTCATCTAGTTTCTTAGTGTAAAGTACTATAATAAAATTTATTCTGTTAAATAATGAATCTCCACTACATCTGACCCTTAATCCATGAACTGTTTCTGCACTCATGTTTTCTAGTCTAAGTCCTGTGCAAAGACTTCTGTAGAGCCAATCACCCCGTGATCTGGTTATAGAGGGAGCACATTTTCCATCAGGAACTCTGCTCAAAGAAACACGTTATCCAGTTACATGTAAACTTGTGAATATTGGTTTGACACCATCCCTTTGTTTTCCACTCCTCCAGTCCCATTTCTGACTCAGGTTGCCATTGGTGCTGTTGTTTATTATTGTTGTTGTAAAAAATAATCCCAGTATTACAGATCTTATTTTGAATACTTGGGTCTTTAGTGACATGGACTCATCATTCCTTAGAAAACAATATATTTATGCACATGTACAAATGGTTTGTATACTATGATAAAATCAGTCACTGTCATTACAGCTTCATGGAAAACACAGTAGGAAAGAAACCACCAGTGCTTCTAAGACAAAAGGCATAGTGATCACGTACTAGGAGCAAGTTTAAAAAAAATATCAAGGCCTAGTTTTTATACTATCATATCTGTGTAACATAAGGTACCACTTACTTTCCATCAAGGGATTCACCTAGAATCAGAGTCAGATTTATTGCTATGAGAAAGCTACTTCTTTGCTCCTGTAAGTAGGCAAGTCATTTTTAAAAAGGCTATTAGAGTATTATAGAGTAGAAATAATTTCTTTATCATTGCTCTCCAATCATATATTTTTAACTATAAAAAATCCTAAAAGAATCCTAAAAGTTTAGAAAGGGAAGGGTGTTTACAATTTCAACTCTCTGAGGTTTTCCAAATGTACCATATTTGAATTCATTTTCCACCTGGACACAAAACTATTTTGCCTTTTTTGTTTTAAATGTAAGGAAAACAATGTGTTTTATAATGAGTTACATAATAAAGGCATATTATTGATGGTAACTGAACTATTCAACAGATGGAGTTTACGTGATTTTGTCAAATAACTATATTTTGTGAGACCTAACAGTTACACAGGGCAGGTTTCATCCAGCTAATAATAAAAAAACAAATGACAAACGAAGCTAACTTCTCAACAACATAGCTTTTACCACCACCCTGAAGCACCCACATGCGGGCACACAGGGACATCCTAAAGCTGTTGGCTCACACTAAATTTCTTGTGGCTGGTTCCTCCACATTACACCTATGGGAACACAGCAGGGTTCTCTCCTGAACTCCATGAATGATTGGAAAACCAGAATTTTTGGTAGTGACGAAGAAAGACACGTTGTTCTCTAGTGAGGCACGATGTGAAATGGGAGGCATGAGCTGAAGCAACTGTAAATTGGTAGAAGTCTAGCAAGCTGTTTTGTGATTTATTCCCTGAAATGCTTACATGAATCTCTTTAGAATTAAAGTTTATTTTCTTTCATGTCTCATAATGATGCAAGCTGAAAATCACCATGATTTATTAGAGAATAGGTTTAATTTAGATGGTGTTGAACATTTTTAAAAACTTTAGTTCAGAAATGGAGAGGATTTACTGCTAATTGTGGAAACTTAAAAATCAAAGTAAGTGGCATACGGCAATGTTTCCGTAAATAACAATTTTCAATAAAGGCAATGATGAAATTGTATATTTTTAATGTGGCATTTTTATAATTGTAATATACATTTATTTACCTAATTATTCTATATTTTTTGGATTTTTTTTTAGAGGAGGAGATAATAAAATGAAATGGACAAGATGGTGAATATCCATCACTGGTTACAGAATTAGAAGAAAAAACGTCTACTACCTCCTTCTCAGTCTAATGGTTGCTTAGCTTAGTTGATTTTGTTCGGGGCCCTTGTTCCACGAGATTAGGAAAACAAATAGTTTCCAAAAAATAACTATAAACTATTTACAAGCATAACACGAAGTTGCCCTAACAACCTTATAAAAAACAATAAATCTTTATTTAGGCTGAGATATAAACACGAACTAATAGACTATAATGGATGCTGACTGGTTTCCTGTCATACAGAACTTGAGGCAGAAAAAGAAACTGAGCTCATATATCCTGTCATATCAAGATGTGGGTGTCAATGTTTTAAAAGTACAGTGCATTTATGTATATTTATAAAGGATGTTCAGGAGCTCCTAAAAAATGACCTTGACCATAATACTAGATTTTATAGGCTCTTAGAAAGAATCTATTTTGAAATATCTTTACAACTAAGATCAATGAAGTATAGACACACTCACTGATTTCCCAAAAATGACTCAGCTAGTTAATAGCAGAGGGGAAATCAAAACAGATTTTTGGTTTTAGGCTGAGAGTAGCTTGCTTCAGGCCTAACTCTGTTCATGCAAAAGATACTTTAAAAGACTCACAGTTTTTCCAGAAATGGTCATAGCCTATAATATTAGAGCATTTCTTGGAAGCTACGAGAATGTATACCTTTTGAAGGTGATAGGAAGAATTATGGTAACACCGAAAGCAGTTTAAGAGAAATTTAATTGCCAATAGATTAAGTTATAAACTATGTCCCTTTATTTTATAAGTAAAAGCTTTGAAAGCTTACTTTATAATTAAAAGCTACATATGCTTTTACTTTATAAGTAAAAGCTACTACCTACGTAGTAGGTATACCAAAACTTCTTATTCTCTCTCTCTTTCCACATGCAGTTATCAATTTGTGGAGAAAATTAACAATTTAGAAATCTGGTTCTAGAAGTTGACAATAGCCAAATGCTACTGCTTATATCTAATCCAGGTGTACTGAGGAACACTATTTCAAGCTATTGACTACACATACTGACCAAGCAGCATTTCTTCAAGCAGTAAGCATGCTTTTCTTTGCATTTTACCAGAAGAAAAAGAATCAAAAGAAAAAGAAGCTGCACTGAAAACAGATTCTGCAAAAACTACTTAATAAATGCTTTACTAGTTAAAAATGGTAGTTGTAGAAAGGACCCATAGAAATGTAGATCTACTATAATTAGACAGTTAGTGAAATCATAAAGATGGGGGGAAAAAGTCAATCAAGTTAAAAATGGCAAATATTTAATACAACTAATTTGGCGTCCAAGCTAAGAAATGGATTGTACATATAGGCTAAGTGTACTCACTTATCAATCAGTAACCATTTATCCAATATTTATATGCCTAGACCTGTGCCAGGTACATAGGAGGATATAAAATAAGCATGAGATATACTTCTGTCACCAAGAAACTTACAATCTGGTAAGAGGTGAGACTAAAATAAATTATGTGATTTGAGAAAAATTAAAGATTAGGCTAATGGGTCCTGACTGCTGATGTTGTGAAAGGAAGAATCATCTGGGTGGCAGCAGTATGTTGTTCGATGGGATTTAGATGGATGAAAGAAAGGGAAAAAGAATGGGATGAACCAGGCAAAAAGAGGGCAATTTTTGTGGATATGATAAACATGGCCACTCTCAGGGAATATCTGTGTTGTGGAGAATAGGAAATTCTCTATTATAGATAGAATTATAGAGCTTTGGAAGTCAAATGGAGAAGTCTGGACTCGATAGAGTAGGCAAGGTGGTCATTTAGGTTTCTGAGCAGATCAGAGCCTTCAAAATAATAATGGTTTGGGAAAATTAGCTTAGAGTGATACGCAGGATGGGTTAGAAAGGGCTGGGAGGCACTAGGACTAGAAGAGTTGGTCAAGGGGCTGTTGCAGTGTTAGCCCTGAAACAAATAGGATGTGGATCAAGTTAGGAATGGAGAGAATAAAGCAACCTCAGGAGACACTTTGAAAAAGGAAATGGCAGCCTCTGTTGAGATTTAATGGACGAAGCACTAAGAATATTTGAAAATGATTCTAAAGGTTCTGTCTCAAGAAAGTTAAAGAATTATAGTCTCACTAACAGAAATTAATTAGTTGAGGGGAATCATTTGATGGGTGGGAAAAGTAATCAATATAATTGTGTATGTTGGTGGGAGATGAGAAGGCAATGGTGCATCTATAGTGGAAGTATTCTGAGACACCTGAAGGTACATGCAAATCAGATGTGGAGGGTGAAAGATTTGGAAAACACAACACAGAAGAACACAAAGGAAGTGCCTGAACCAAGAAAAGATCAGAGACTTGAGGATACCAAAAATTAAGTATGGCAGAGAAACTGGAAATATTAAGAAGAAACCTAGAAGAAATTAGAGGATTAAAAAAACCGGAAAGAACGAGTTTCAAAAGGAAGATGGTTTAGCATAAGCATCACAGAAAATCAAGGGTGATGAGTACAGTGAGATTGATCTAGAGGTCACTGTTGGCCTTTCTAAGAGAGGTTTCAACAGAATGTTGATATAGGCTAGAATGCCAAAGTCTAAGCATGAAAAAGGTGAATAGGAAGCAAAGGTAATAGAAATAAGCCACATAGTCTATGGATTCTTACTCTATAGGTATTTTTCTATGGTAATAACACATTATATTATGAATGGTAGCAGCAGTAAGAGATACCTATTTAGAAGACTTACTATGTGCCAGGCACTTCTAAGTGTATAGTAGGTATTTAGCCATTTACTTCTCATAACAACCCTTAAGGGCAGGTATTACTACTATCCTCTTTTTACAGACAAGAAAACTGAGGCACAGAGAAGTTAAATAACTTGTTTCTAGGTCATGAACTTAGTAAGCAAGAGATTTGCAGCTAGGCAGCTCTGACTCCAGAGCTACAAGTCTCTTAATTGCTTTGCTACACTTGCTTTTAAAGCAAAGGAGACAAAGACTGGCAAAATGAATGAAGGTTTAAACCAGATAGCATTAAAACATATCTGAAGGCAGAAGGGAAAAAAAGGAAAGATTGAAAAATGCTGAGAAATAAAGAGGATACACTGGGACAGGGAGAAGGAGATGGGCTCAGGAGATCAGGAAGAAGGTGTGCTTTGAGCAGTAGAGCCCTCTGGGATGCCGGGGTGGGGGTGGAAGCTGATATTTACATACATTACATGGGTGCTCATCAGTGTCACTGTGCCAGGGTAGGAGGCAGTCACTTGCCTGCAAGGCTTCGTGGAGGTTGCCATTGTAGTCTATGATCTCAGTGGCTCCTTGATCTCCCTTTTGACCAGGTGGACCCTATGAAGAAAACCAACCAAGGGAAAATCATGGAAGTTGGGCTAGGTTGTACAAGGGATTGTGACAAAAACAGAAATAGCAACATATACCCTCTCTGAGCATCAATTCCTTGCATGGCCCAACTGCACTTTAGAATAATCATGTTCAAATTTTGTCTTTATTTCAAAGGAGGGAAACTTTTTTTTTTTACAAATAGTTTATTGTCAAGTTGGTTTCCATATAACACCCAGTGCTCATCCCCACAAGTGCCCTCCTCCATGCCCATCTCCCCCCTCACCCCCCATACCCATGAGTTCTCAGTTTGTTCTCAGCATTCAAGAGTCTCTCATGGTTTGGAGGCAAGCATTTTTAACTTCCTATAGATGGTAGATTAAAGACATGAAATCTGATTTTAAAAGAAGAGAAAGGATTCAATATCTGAGACTGTTTTCTGAAAACTATAAAATGTAGGCTAATCTAATTTGACTTACAGCATTTTGTTGGCTTTAACACAGTATTTATTAACGCAACTCCTAATCTCTTTCTAGTCATCTACATCTCATAGATTGTTTCCTTATTCTTTAAGAAGATGGAACACTGTTCTGACAGGAAATGCTTGTCTTTCTCAATAGGAATAGAATTCCATTAGCATTTAACCAAATAGGGAACCAATATAAGGCATCTACCCTACTTATTAGCTCTGCCACTGAATTTCTATTAGTCATGTCCTAATTCCCTGCCTGTCTTTAAAAAAGGCTTTGGAAATATGGGGTAGTGCTTTTTTTATAATTGAAAAGTGGAAAATTGTATTAACTGGATGGTTATGGGCTTGCTCTTGCTCACTTAGCAGAGAGAAAGTGGCAAGAGTTCTTTAGAACTTCTTCTTGTGGAGCTTATTTTATGTGTTAAAATCTCTACACTCATTGATCCAGGTGACTAAAATAAAAAAAGAAGAAAAAAAGAAGCAGCAGCAGAAGTAATCAGAGTGTACCTCCAGTGCTATTATTGGGTATTGTTATTCCTGGTGCCTTGTGAAAAGCCACGTGGACACATGAGTCAAATCTGGGCTTATAGGGGGCCAAAAGCCTAGATGAGAGATGTACTCACCCTTGGTCCCAGGGCTCCAGAGTCCCCTTTCTCTCCACGATCACCCTTTCCCCAGTAAAAAGAAAAAAAAAAAAAGCTGAATTACTAGTGAGACCAACAGCCCAGAAATATCTCATATCTAAGGATGTATTTAATACCATGCAGCAGCACTCTCGATATGAACTTCTGAAGTGGAAATAACAACTAGAAGAACAATAACCCCTGACACAGCAAATGCTCCATTAAGATGCACCATAAGCAAATTAAAATTCCCCTTTCAGATGACAGAGTATCTTGGAACAAAAATATATACAGTAACTCTCTTACTAGGGATCTTCAAAAGCAAAACAAGTGGTTTCTATGATACTCAAAGAAGCTTTTACCTCCCAGATTGAGCCATGTTCTTGTTTTTATTTGGGGCAAAGGGAAAAAGAGCCAATCAACTGAGCTGTAAAAATCTAGATAATCTGAACTGGGAAGGAACAGAGAGCTCATTCTGGAGGAGTTTAGAAGGGAAAGGTCACCAGTGAGGCCTCTTTTAGATAATAATGAAGATCTAAGGAAACGTTTCTCCAGAGGCATAGGCCTTTTAACACTCAGAAGGTGCTGAAGTGGACAGCAGCTGGCTCGAGCAGGTTGGCAGGGCTGAAGGTCAGGGGTGGGGCAAAGGCAGCTTTGTTTTTCCAATGTAATATGAAAAATTTCTCAAGTTCCATTCATGGTGCTATTACCCAACCTTGAGAGAAACTAGGAATAGTCCACGCATCAAACCACACATACATCACTCTGAGAGCACTGAAAATTCTTAAAAGTCTAAACAGAAACTTTGGAGAAGAGATTTGAACGTACATAGATTTGAAAGTTTTTTAAGACAGCCTTAAATTGGCAGAGTCCTTTTCCTAAGTAGAATTCAAAGCATTTTAATGTGCCTTTCTACATATTTCATAAAATTGATAGGGACCAATGAAGGTAAGCAGGAAAAGAGATTTTAATCTTTTCTCTACTCACATTATACTGATAACACTGACCATAAGAATTAAATTTGCTATGAATAGAGAATTAATAACTTCTGGTCTCTGTTTCCTCATTTTTCACCCACTTTTTCATGTTATTAGCTGATAACATCTTAACATGGTTCTGCTGAATATATAGATTATTGCAGATATTATATAAAGCATGAAAAAGGAAAGTATTTCAATTGGTGGTGAAATTTTAATGCCATGGAGGGAGTCAACTGACTTAAAGCAAAGTACAATTTGAACATTTGAACGTTTACCATAAAGACAGTCAGGAAATAAAAAATAAGATTATCCCCTACATAATGTAAATTAAATAAAGCATTTTTATTCCAAAGAAGCTAATCTTATGTAATAGGAAATACAGCTTCTCTTAAAGAATAGTCTGATGCACAAGAACACACAAAATGAGCAAGATGAAACAAACCAATTGTTTTGAGATATTAGGATGGAAATAATGCAATCCCACTGTCAGAGAGTTTAAAACGTGATTCTCTGCGGAAGAGGCAAAAGCTACAACTCTTGAAGGCCTCCTGTGACATTAAATGGTTACTTGGTTACTGACCTTTGACCCCTTTGGGCCTCTAGTTCCTGATTCACCTTGTTTCCCCTATTATAGGAGAATATGAAGATGGAAAAGAAAAATGACAGAAGAGATAAGAACAGAAAAAAGAAATTAGCAGTGACTTAGAATAAGGAAGAAAAATGGAAACACTTTATTTTAACTGCCTCAGTATATGGCTCTATATCATGTTGACTGCTATAACAACTAAGCATAAGCAGTTATCACCATATCACCAGTTCATTCCTTGGTGTCTCCACCACCTTCATTCCATTATAATTCTGAAGACAGCCCACCCATCAGTGGATAGGAAGTGCTCTGTGAATAATCCTCATTAGTTTCAACAGTGTTGGCACACATTTCTTTTTCATCAAAGAGCAAATCATTTCCTGTGTCTCTAGGATGGGTTATTAGAATAAAGTGTCGCCATATTAGTTTGTAGCAAGTGTAGAGGAATAAAGACTAAACAGCCAAATAAATCCTTAGATCTGATATTTTCAGGGTGTTACACACCTTCAAGTTACCACAGAAACTAACACAGCATATATCAACATTTTTCTCAGTAAGCTTTAATACACATTGAGTGATAACATGTTAATACGACAGCACCTCCCTTTTTACATTTGGATGTGTTACTAAATTTGTTCACTGAATAGAACAGAGAAAACTGGAAAAGTTGAATTATAAAATTCCTTTTGAGGAGAACCAGTGTGCATTTCAATATATTGTGATTTTTGCTGTTTTAGTAACTCTTGAGGAACTGTATTTGAGTTTCATGTTCTAAAGTAAGTAGGGGGCACCTGGGTGGCTCAGTTGGTTGAGTGTCCAACTTGGGCCCAGGTTATGATCTCACAGTTTGTGAGTTGGAGCCCCACATTTGGCTTGCTGCTGTCAGCACACAGCCTTCTTTGGATCCTCTGTGCCCTTCTCTTTCTGCCCCTTCCTCACTTGTTCCCTCTCTCTCAAAATTAAATAAAACATTAAAAAAACGAAGGAAGTAGGACACATTTCCAAACTAAAGAAAGCTAAGTTCCAATGCAAGAATAACTGACCTTTGGTCCAGGGGCTCCAGGCTCCCCTCGCTCCCCTCTTCCAGGAGGCCCCGCCTCCCCACGTTCGCCCTGTCACAAAATACAAAACAAGTAAATGGCAATTTCCTTTACCCCCAGGCTACTCCCTGCAGATTAGTAAGTGAATTGAATAAAATCAAGGAAAGCACAGAGTTACCATTATTTACTACGTATCCTGCAATCTCAACATGGATTATCTCATTTAATAATCAAAACAATTATTCAATGTTTGTAGTATCATTCCTGTTTTATAGACAAAGAAATGGCTTGGCAATGCCTGCCTGATACCTATGTAGGTAAATAGATCTTTAAAAGGAATTGACAAGGGCCATCATTGTATCTCAACACGGACATGGACACAGTTTTCTTTCTGTAGCCACTTTTTTAGATCTGCTGAGAAGAAGATGACAAAGTGGTTGAGTGCCAGGTATTATACTCTGATATCCTGGGTCTTAATCCTGGTTTTGTTATTTACCAGTTCTGTGTTTGGGAACAAATCAGTTAAGTTCTGAAAGCCTTGGTTTTTTTCTGAAATGTGAAGACAACTATTGTACTGATCTTACAACTTATAAATGCAGAGTGCTTAGAATGGTGCAAGATACATAGGTGTTACAGCCTTTTACTACATTCATAGCTCTATGCAGTATGAACACGATCACTACCCTCCAGGAGCTAATTATCTAGTTAGACAAGATCCACATAAACAAAATACTTAAGAATTAAAGAATGATATAAGGCTATACATGAGAGAAGAGGAAATCCCATAGGGTTTTGAATGGTGTAGACTGGATCCCTGGAGGTAAGAATTCATTCGTGTTCTAAAGATGGGTAGGGTGCATTTTATAATTATTGTTGATAAATGCAGCAACTGCATAAAACACTTCACATGCACTCTCTTTTTTAATCCCTGGGACAAATAAGAAAGGTATTAGTTCCCATAATCTATAGATGAGGAAGCTGAAGCTCAGACAGGTTAAGAACCTTGGTGAAAGTTGCAAAGCTCTTAAAGTGGGAGAGCTATGATTTAAAACAGATTGTATTCCAGCAGCAATCCTCAGTTAGCTGGAGGGGAAGTGGGTTGGGGGATGGGCTAAATGGGTGATGGGCATTAAGGAGAGAACTTGCTGGGATGAGCATGGATGGAGTGTTATATGTAAATTTCAGGGTTCTACTCTTAAAACCATTACTACATGGTATGTCAACTAACTTGAATTTAAATAAATAATTTTTTTAAATATTAAAAAATAAAACTATTCAATCTTCATTTTTTACATATATGTTTGTGTGTGTAAATTTGTGGCATATATCTTGTCATTTTCTTAGGTTAAATTCCTAGTTGGGGAATTGCTGGGTCAAAAAGTATGAACATTTGAAAAGCTTGCCAAATTGCTCTCCAGGAAGACCGTGTCGTTTTACATTCCTGAACACAGAGTACAGAGTGTCGGCTTCCTGTATGATGGGTAGAATTTCAATAATCAAACAGGTCTGGAATTCAGACTGGTGATGGCATGTTTATGGGTGGGAAAGACACCCTCCTCATTGACGAAACTGATTCATCTTAGAAAAGAGAATTGAATAGCATTGGATTGGTCATGGGTAATGTTGGGCTCTAAATTTCAAGATCTTTATCTCATCCCAACTCTGGGAAGATTTTGGGGGTTTGCAGGGGAGGTGGGATAGATTAGGGCAAAGATTAAAGAAGACTCAGTAGTTCTGCAGCATGAACTGAGAAGAGTGTGAACACAGAGAGGCTGGGAGGAAGGCAAGGGACTTATCTGGATGGAAAAGTTGTTCCGGAAGGGATTTTCCAGGGATTAGAGACGGAAGGGCCTTTGTTGGTATATGAAATTTTAATTTTTAAATAATGTACCATATTTGGTCTTTCTTTAACTATTTCACAGAATTCTGAAATAGTAACTACGAGCTTATTTTAAAGACAAGCACAAGCCTGAGAAAATCATTTATGTATAGTATACTACAGGAGTGGAGCCTATATATCTTTATCTAGAATAACATTTTGTCACAATGCCCTTAATCTGCTGCTTATCACTCTATGGAATTATACTATTTGTGTGTTTACTTCTTTCTCTTTCCATCCCTGTCTCACACATAGTGGAATGTAAGCTTTAGGAGAGTAGAAACTGTTTTTGTTGCATTTACTCTTCATTCTCAAATATTAGAAAAATGTCTGGCAAAAAAATGTGTTGAATTAATACATAAACATTTTATTCAAGTATTCTGAGTTATTCACCATTTCTTTAGACTGATATAGACACTGAGGACATAGCAGTACATAAAACAGATTTTTAGATACCATCATACATCTTCCTTCCTTATGATCTCTCTTCACTGTGTTGGGGGTTAAATATGCAGGGTTGGTTTATTTTTTATTTTTTATTTATTTTTTTAATTTTTTTTAAGATCTGAATTTAGTGGTACAAATCTAGACTTGCTTACATAACTGGAAAAAAGGCCACTGTTCAGCTGAAAGAGATTTGTAAATAAACATGATTTTTCCATTATGATACCACATTCATGTTAGATGAGCAATTCAACTAAAAATTGCTAATATTGTTAATAAAACAAATTTCCTACCCACATTCCTTCATGTGGAAATACAAAAGAAGTATAGTACGTTCTTTACTTTTATGGGGATTTCAGAGTAGTATCTATTATAAAAGTATCTGGTCTGTAAAATAAGACTGGGTATTTCATGAACAGTAATTAATGTTGATTTTATGGGTTTACATCAGAAGAGTTTTTTTTAAGCTACAGAGTAGTTTAAAGATTTTGTTTTTAAGTAATCTCTATACTCAACATGGAGCTTGAACTTACAACTCTGAGATCAAGAGTCTCATGCTCTACTAAGTCAGCTAAGTGTCCCAAAATTACAAAAACGTTTTAAATCAGTGAAATGAAGAAAAGATATTTAGGGATGAACTCAACTACCTACTATCTGTTTCTTCAAATTTCCTTTTTCCCCCCCTTTCTTTCTTTTTTTTGGGGGGGGGCAAATAAAATGCCACAAATATTTAAAGATCTACTTCATGCCTGGTTCTCTCTGTCAGTGGCCAAGTTTTCTATTTCTTTTTGCTGATCTATGAGTCTGCCTTCTTTCTTTACCTGGCTCTGAGGTTGCAAGCCTGAATAAATACAATAATTCTCATGTGAATACTGAATCTTCATTATTCTCTGGTTTTCTGTCTCTTTATTCCAGAAAGTGCATTGCTTGTGTGAATCTGTTCAGGCTAAATCAGGCATTCCTCATATTTTGTTAATAAGCTCATAATGTGAAAAAGAAATTGCTTGAGAAAACAGAAATTTTGCATAAAATCTACTGAGTTTCAGTCCCCCTTGGGCCACACATAGTTTCCATTTACTAGGATTAGAGTTATTTTCTCTTGATCAGTGGAAATGAGGACCCCTCTGTCAAAACAGACCATGAACATATTTCTCTAGCTCTTAGAAATCATCTTGGCTTATTTTTGGTGAATGCAATACACACTGAGACAAAGACTTCTATAGTTTAAAAATAAAAGAATGTAGTTTGATCTAATTTTGCCCCTTTGATTCATGAGTCTGTCATGAGTAAAGTTCCATCCTCAGAGCTGTACCTTTTTATGTCTTATTGGGTAGATAAAAAGAGAACTATGGGTCTGACTATATCCACAGCAACATAATTTTTTATATGGTGGCATATAGATTTTGCTTTTAGGGTCCTCTTTAGGGTTGCCAAGTGGAAGATCATGAAATGGTTTTCATTACAGAATTTTTCTGTAGACATTGTTCAGGATAGATCCTTTTGAGATGAGGCACTTAGGCATCTATATGACATCAGTACTTGTCTTTGAAATCTAGGCAGTGAGAGGGGAATAGTAATAATGCTTGATTTACAAGTATGTCCTAAAATTGGCAATAAGAAGCAGAAGTTAATGAGTTCTATTTCTCCTCATCAGAATTCTCCCACTTTTTCACATGATCAAGAGGCAAATAGCATCATTTCAATTTAAGAATCCCTGGGGGAAAACCAGAGCAACAATAGTATATTTCACTATCATCCTGTCTTACCTAAAGCTTTCTGGAGTTAACTTTCTATTACTCTATTAAATATGGTATTCCCATTAGAAGTGTTAGTAACAAATGATAGGTTGTTTTAGTTCTCTATTAGGCAAAAATATCTGGTCACCTAGATAATAAAGTCACCTCACACTTCTTTCAACATAATGGACTAAAAATATATTACAAAATATTTCAGAAATAAAGGAAGGAAAAAACTCCACTTACCTTTGTTCCTGGTAACCCAGGTAAGCCTGGTTCTCCTTGAGGACCAATGAAACCTGGTTCTCCCTTTAAAAAATGGGGCACATGAGATTGTTATACATTTGGCAGTAAATAAGTAAAGTTAAACTGATTGACTTTTACTGGGGTTTTACTCCTTTGACTGTACACGGTTTTCCTGATGAGATCAAGCTATTGACTAGAAAATTAATCAGCGTTGGTTTTGATCAGTGAAAATACTCTGAGCAAAGCTTTGGAGAAACTTTAGAAAGTAAAAGTGACAAAGAAACCAGATACACGTCTTTAAAAATTTCTTTCTCATCTGTTGTCTGGCATTTTTTAACATTTACCATATTAAGATCCATTATATTAGGGTGGATGTGGTAGGTGGCCTCGAAGATAAGCCTCAATGATCCTGCCTGCTACATATTCATGCCCTTGTGTAATTCCTCTGCTGAAGTGTAGACTGGACTTACTGACTCATATCTAACAAATAGAATATACTGGCAGAAGTAAAGGGATATCATTCTGAGACTAAGTTATAAAAAGACCATGGCTTCTATCTTGTTCTCTCTCACTTGGATCACTGCTTTGGGAAATCAAGCTGCCATGCTGTGAGTAGCCCTATGAGAGGTCCACATGGTGAGGACCAAGTTCTGCCGACAACCACATTTGTGAGCTTGGAAGCATATGTTCCACCCCAGTAGAGCCTTCGGAAACCACAGCCTTGGCTTACAGCTTGACTGTAACCTAATGGGAGATACTGAGCCATAGACAACCATCTGAATTGTGCTCAAATTCCTATTCTTCCAAAACTGTGAGGTAATTGTTTGTTTTCAGTTTTGAAGGTAATATGGTAGGTAGCAATAGATAACTGATACAGTAGATGTGGCTAGGAAAGAGATTCAGGAATGTTCAGCATGAAAGGAATATATTTCTCCTTGCTATACCTCCATAATGTCTTCCCCACTACCTGGAGGAAACCAGTTGCGATATGATAAAAAATGTATTTGGTCTTGTTCCTGGTTCCTTGGACAGAACTCTTAACACCCGGAATTTCTTGAGTGATAAAGCATAATAGGAGTATCTTTTGTTATTCATAACAAACTCCTTTCAAACATACCTGAGTTTATGCTAATGAGGTGACTTGTGGGTTCTTAGATAGCTTCAGGATGGGAGCTATGATAAGGTTGAAACTTTCAGTTCTTTTCCTCTCACTACCTCCAGAGATGGCAGAGGGGCTTGAGATTGAATTCAATCACCAATAGCCAATGGTTTAATCAATCATGCCCATGTAATGGAACCTCTATAAAATCTTTAAACAGTGGCGATTGGAGAGCCTCCAAGTTGGTGAACATATCAATGTGCTGGCAGGATGGTACATCTCTACTCCATGGGGACAGAGGTTCCAGTGCTTGAGACTTTTGACTTCACCCTATGTACCTTTTCATTTGCATCTTCTATAATAGACTGTGGTAGTTGAGCACCACACTTTTTCTAAGTTCTGTGAGCTATGGTGGCAAACTATTAAATTTAAGTGAGGATAAAAGTGGGTTGGTTGTTATATCCTTGAATTTGTAGCCAAGTCAGAAGTGCAGGTAACAAGGAGGCCTAGTATTTGTGTTTGGGGGTTTAAAGTGAGGGCAGTCTCGAGGAGCCTTGTGGGACTGAGCCCTTAAAACCTGTGGAGTCTGATGCTAACCCTAAGTAGTCGGTATCACAATAGGATGGAATTGTAGGACACCTCGCTGGTGTCAGAGGATCAGACAGTTGGAGAATTGGTGTTGGAAAAGATACCACATGTTTGGTGTCAGAAAACACCTGAGACCAATGTTCACATTTCCTCAATATTCAAAGTTTTATTTTCTTCTTAACAATGTGAGCTCAAATGTAAGAGTCTAACTTCCTGAAATCTATAAAGAAGTTTTAATGCAGAAAATTCAATGGCTCTGTTCCATACTTACTGTTTTCCCCCCATTATTTCTGAAGCAGTTGCTAATGTTATTTAATACATTTGATTTTTTCTAATGTAGTGATATTTCAACATTTGTTTTTTGATCCTTAGAGTTGAGCAGGAAGATATAGACAGGGTATTTTATAAGAAGTGTTAAAATGTCATCAAATATTTTTGAAAGTATTCTATATAAAACCTCAGGTACTGGGTGGGAAACAAAAGGATATCACTACCACAAAATGTATCCCATTGATACATAACTCAAATATGTTTATCTCTAGCTCTGATGTTCATGGTACTGGCTTAAGAAAAAAAAAGGTGGAGGGGAAATAATGCTTTAGGTTTACTGTTTGTAAATTTTCTACAACTCTGTTCTACCTATTCCCACACTCTTACACAAAATGGAAAGGAAAATCTAAACAAGTAATTTTGGATGATCTTTTAATAGTCTAAAGTGAAAATCAACTATATTCAGAGAAATCAATGATGACCATTCTACTTCTTAAAAAAGAGTTTAACTTGTTATTTTAAATGAAAAAAAATCACATGGAATACATTTATTTACAAGTAACATATTTCTCCCAATAAAATTTTATAGACAAATACAGAAATATTCTCTGTCCACCCTCAAGAAAAAAGTTGTGGTAAAGTCAATGTGTTTCATTAGTAATGATTTACTGTCATGAAAATATAATGCAAGTTAATAGGTTGAAAATTTGTAGGTAGAAAAGACTCTTGCATATCTTCAAGTAGAAATAAACTGATCTTACTATTTAGCAAAGAAAATATAAGCACCAAGAAAGCATACTAATAAAAGAGAAGAAAAAAAGAGTAAATATTGAAAAACATATTTCTGATTCAGGTTAGTGTTTAGTTTATAAAAAGATGAAGCATGCAGTTTCAAAATTCACAAATAAATAAATTCAGTGATGTCAGTGGTCAGACAAAAGCAATTTTTTTCCTTAAAAAATACAATATATATTAATTTCTCTTGAGGAAAGTATAGAAAGTTTCTTTAAACACAATGTTCAGGGGGAAATTTTTTATTTCAAGATATAAAATTAGCAATGCATTTGACAGTCACAATAATTTTAGCACTACTAATATTGGCTAATTTTCAGCCTTTGAGTATGATTAGTTTTACCTTATTTCACTCTACGAAAGCATCTATCACAATGATGTAATCATTTCTCATTTCAATGTATTCAAGGGGAAAAATAGCATAATTAACTTTAAGATCACAATTTTATATTTATTTAATTCCAGAGCTCCAGCCACTTTGGAGATGTTATTTCCATTCTCTCTATATCTTGGCAGTATGGGGAAGAAATACTCATTGGTTTCTTTTCTGTCTCAGGCTTGAAAGACAATTGTTGAAGTAAATGATGCATAAATATGTCTACTCATGGTCTTGAGTTGCTTGGGTTGTTTCTTAACTTCCTAAGCTTATACCAGAGGCCCTCAAAGTGCCTTTTCACTTAACTCATATTAGCATGCAGAGTAGGAAAATTTCGCTGTTACAGTTGGGTAGTATCAAAGAAGAATATCCACAATTTTATGAAAAGGCTATTAAAAATGATCTTCCCTTGTCCAATTAGTGAGGCTGTTTTTCTTCATATGCTTCAACTAAAAGAAATTGCAACAGATTGAATGCATAAGCAGATATGACAATCCAGCTACCTTCTGTTAAGCCAGACATTAAAGAAATTTGCCAAAAAAAAGTATAACAATGTACTCTTCTTGCTAATTTTTTGTTTTGTTTTGGAAAATTCAGTTATATTACATTAAAAAATGTTATTTAACACAGTGCATTTTTTAAATTTCTCAGTTTTAATATATAATACATGTAACCTATATAGATGAAAATTCTTTCAATCTAGTTTTTAAGTGTGTAAAGTTTTGAGACCAAAATTTTTGAGAAATGTTGGTATGGGTACAGAATTGAGTTAATGCCTGGCTTTGCAAATTGGAATCCTGAGGTGCCCAAAGATGGAAGATTCTGGTGTTGTTAAGGGATGGTTTAGAAAAGATTTAATAGATAATGTAAGCAAGGCATTTAGTACTGTCTCTAGATGTTAGTTATTATTGTTGCCTTTATCTTACAGTCTCAAAAATGCTAGCTATCATTGTTATTGTTGTTGTTAGTAGTAGTATTACAACATCTCAGTAACTAATTGGTGATATACAAGGTGACTTCTTGTTTCTTTATAACCTGTATGGGCTATACTCAATACCTCTCCAACATCTTTCAAGAAGTAACCCTAAAGTTTCTCATGTGAATATATCATCACTTTATGAGACAATATCCATCTGCAAGAGACTTTAGGATTGCAAAAGCAAACGTATATAAGGTAGAGAAGTGACAGGTTTACTAAGAATCAGTTTTCTTCTTGTAAGGAAGGAAAAGGAGAAAATGACATTTTTATACCGAATTTCTCGAAGTAAATGTAATCCTTAAAAAAAAAATCTTGCCTCTTTGACAAGGACTGATTAAAGGTTGTAACCTCCTAAAATGTCTAGGAGAAAGGTCATGACAACCTATGGTTCTGTGACCAAAAAATTAAAAAAAAAAAAAATAAGCAATTGGTTATTTTACTATAGTCAAAATTGTAAGATAGGGGAAAGACACTGGGTTAAGGAAAGGAAGGGAAAAGCAGCTGAAATATCCAAACACAGATCACTTCTGGGAAAAAATTTTTGGAGAAAATCAAACTATAGAGAAATGAAGCTATGTAAGTTTTCAAGGCACCGAACAGGAGAAATAACTATTTTTGTTGGACTATATAATAGTTCTGAGAGCTGTTTTTACATATCTGATCTTATTTAATCAATGGGAAATAAGATTGCTAAATTGGAAATTATTCACACATATTTGTCTGAGTACACAAGGTGGAGGAGAGATGTAATAAAGGAAATTGGAACTATAGTTCACTTAAGCTTGTACATTACTTTTAATGAAGAGGCAATTAAATTTACAGTTAAAAAGCTTTTTTATAAGGCAATTACTTGAATTAGTAAATCCAAATTATAATTTCTATGAGCATTTTAGAAATAACATGAAAACATAAAGTAGAGGATTTTTTGAAAAGGGCAGATGCTGACTATCATAATCAAAGAAACATATATTTACACAGGTATGCAACAAGTAAAATAGCTCCACCATTGAAGTGAAAACAATTAAATATGATACTTTATGAAACAATGTTAATCTTCTCAGTTTATGATGTGTTACTGCAAAACATCGAAGAAAAATGGGGGAAAGGCAGATCTTTAAACATTGGTTTAGGGGAATCTGGGTGGCTCAGTCCGTTGAGCGACTGACTCTTGATTTCAGCTAAGGTCATGATCTCAGGGTCCTGGGACCGAGCCCTGCATTGGGCTCTACACTCACAGCATGGAGCCTGGTTAGGATTCTTTCTCTCTCTCTGTGCAACCCCTCCCCCCCTAACTCTCTTTCTCTCTCAAAGTAAGTAAATAAGTATTTTAAAAAATAAACATTAGTTTGTCATGAACACCAGGGCACCAATGAATAGTATAAAGATGAGTTAACAAGATTACTTCAAGGGTGCCTAGGTGGCTCAGCGGGTTGAGCCACTGACTTTGGCTCAAGTCATGATCTTGCAGTCTGTGAGTCTGAGCCCTTCGTCGGGCTGTGCTGACAGCTCAGAGACTAGAGCCTGCTTAGATCCTGTGTCTCCCTCTCTCTCTGATCCTACCCCACTCACACTCTATCTCTTTCTCTTTCTCAAAATTAAACATTAAAAAAATTAAAACAAAAAAGATTACTTCAGAGCCACTTTAGTTTGTTCTCTCAGGTTTCATATATATATATATATATTTTCTCTCATTATACACACACACACACACACACACACACACACATATATATTTTAATTCTCCTCCATCTCTCAATTCACTCACCATCTCAAGTGAGATAGCATTTTAAGTTTTTACTTTTGTTCCTGTTGAGAACAAGATTACAAAGTCAATTGGGGTTCCTCTCCTACTGGTATTGCTGATCCTGTATAAAAAGGAATCAAAAGAGTGAAGGCAGCCAACTTTCAGATCTTAAAATGTCATTGCTTGTAAAGTAAGAGCCCAAATATAGGGAAAGGGAAAAGTAAAAAGAAGAAAGAGGAGGAGGAGAAGGAATCATGGAAGAAAGTAGGGAGGGAGCAGGGAAATAGATGGAAGAAGACAGGAGAGGAACAGAATGGGGCACAATGAACATCTTAAAATTTTCTGTTCCTCTACCATGACTATAACCATTAAATCTGGGTTGAATCTGTTATTTTTATTGTTGCATTTTCACTGGTCCTGGAAACATCCAAGTAGATCTGTGCTTCAGACAGACACAGGAAACTAAAACACTAAAATACAGAGCTCTGATTTAACCAGAGCCTGGAGATATAAAATAATCTCCAAATATTATTCGATAATAATAATAATATAGATATTATTACAGCACTATTTATCAGAACCCTTACCACAATCCAACATTTTAACTGCTGAAACACAATTAATAGCTGGCACCATATTCTGCTACCCAAGCCGCATGCTACCCAGTGATTAAATGGTTGTCAGAGAACCAGAAATCTCAGCTTTGTTAGTGCTATCGTACTATGGCACTAATGTAGCATCAAATTCCACAATGAAGAAAAATTTGTTAATCTTCTAGTCTTGTTTTAGATGTTGCCTATGATTTCTCCCTGCTCCTGATTTCAAGAGCTTTGTCCTTTGTTTATTCTTTAATTAATTAGCTCATGACCAATGAGCTTAAAAATCAAGTCTCAGTACCAAGACTGTACACATTACCCTGTATTAAGCTAGTAGAAAAAAAAATCAATAATAGAGGAGCTGTGGTTTTGGCAACTACACTGGGATCTGGGTTGGGCAGAAGAAATGCCATTCACTCAGGATAAAGCACAGTGGAGCAACACATTGCTGGGAGCAGCATCAAGAGCAGCAAGCAGACCTGTCTGAAAATCTGACCCAAGATGTTAATTTGAACGAAAGTTTTAAGCTGCTGGGGTACATAAAGATGCAGAGCCAAATCTACAGAGAATAGCTATTGCTGAGATCAAAGGTGTTTCTTCACATGACCAATTTTAGAGGGCCTAATGGTCTCACATTGATCTTTCCAACTGTAGCTAACCATTTCAACAGCCCCGACTCTGATCTTGTAGTATTAACCTCAATGAAAAGAAGAACAGTAGCTAATAAGGACTATATTTGAACAATTACCCTGATTTTGCACAAGACAAAAAGTTCCCTTGCTGATGAGAAGGTCAGTATTAGGGCTCTCTTTCTTCCTCTCCACCCAGCTTTCTTTCATAAATTGGCAATATGTGCACAAGCAAGAAGGTTTAGTAGGTGGGATCTATTCATTTTATAAGATTAAAAAAATACAACAAAGATAAGACTTTTGACTGAAGCCACTTTTGCTCAACTCATTTGCTATTACTTTTAAAACATTTAAATAGTCTACTGAGAGAGCTAGATTCTGTGTATTCTGGCAAAAAAAAAAGCCACAAAAAACAAAATACCTAAAAATAAAACAAAATACCCTAAAACAATGTGAACAATTACTGTCTTTACCAACAAAGAGGACAACAAAAACTGGCCTTCTATGTTACAAAGAGACAAAGGAAAGCTAGAAAATTCCCTAAGAAGATGACCTTTCCAAAATTTAATAATAGCCATCAAAAGTTTCATTAAGTTTTAGAATTCCATTATAAAAACTGGACTGATTTGGTTTTTCTTCAAGCCTACATTTAATACAGGGCAAGAAAGTATTTGAGACGACCTTCCTTTATCTTCTAAATGGCTTTTGGGACAGTTCACTTAACACTCTTTTTTCAAAGTTACATAAAGGATGTCCTTCATATAGGTGGATGACAAGAGTCAACAAATACATAGATGGGATTATTGGTCAAGGTAAGAAAGGAAGAGAGAGTTTCATTCACAATGAAATAGCTCCCCAGGTGTTTCCCTATAAACTTCCAGAACTTACCATCTGTTAAATGGAATGGTGACCAGAAAGTCCAAACTGATTAGCTCTCACCCACAGAAAAATCTCTGGTTTTTCATTTATTACCATTTGTTTTATTTTTATAAGTCATTATCAATTAAAGCAGTAAAAGATACTATTTTTTTAACCTGTCTAAAAATCCTTTAACATACCAGCTTAAACCAAGTCATGTTTTCCATGATATTTATTACCTCCAAGCAGATACAATTTTCACTGCCCAAAAAAAGTACAACAGGGCTTGGGAAATAAGTGCTGATTTGCCTGGGTGCTAAAGCATCACCAATAATTTTGATTAATGTGTCTTGACACTGAATGCATCAGCCATACAAGATTTGTCTTGCTTAAAGGCTAATTAGAATTCAAGTCAGCATGATACCTGTTTCTGAGGATTATAGCAAGAACATTTGTTGTAATAAGAACCTCTAGGCAGCTAGTTTTTGTAATGATTGATTTGTAAAATTATTGAGGGGGAAAAAAAGAATGAGAAAGTAGAGTCTTTCTAAAAAACACTGTTTCCCTTAAGGATAAAACTTGAGTATAAACTAAAACATCTCGGTGATATGATGAAAATGAACTACAATAGCAGGTTTATTTAAAACTCAGAAAATATACCTTTCAGCTTTTTTTTTTTTTAAAAAACAGGATTACATCATGAAAGCACATTCAGTATGTTTATTGGAGATTTTGTGATGGCTGCTAAAAATCTCTGATTTCTGGTTGTATGAGTTTCCTAATTGGATTCTAAAATTACTCAGTTGCTCACAGTTTGTACAAGCAGGAAATAATTACAAGTAACAATAACACATCTTATCCTCTCGAACAGTATTTCTTCCTTTTCTTTTTTTCTTTTAGGAATGCATTTCATATCCTATGTTACTTCCAGAAACGTTCCTCTGCTATTTTTAAAATGAAATTTGATGTTTCTGAAGAAGGAACCTCATCTCTAGTGGATTTAGATGGTAAATTTCTATTAGATTATTGGACATGGTAATTAATCCTAAGAATGCCAAAGTAAATGTTCCTGCCACCTATAATATTTAGTCTTTATATGATTTAGTGTCAAGGATGATTTCATATAATGAGGTATAAAGAATTAGTTACTGTCCCATACTCTCCCAATCCTCAAATTCTTAATCTGAATGTCAAATTTTCTCTAATGTGGAAGCCAGAACAAAAATATCGAGCTTGAGAGAAAATAGTGTAAAATTTTTTTTGCCATCTAAATGATTTTTTTTCAATTGATGTAATTTTTACTGTATTATATTTCCCTACTCTATTAAGTTTATTGCTTTATGTAAACTTTTCCCAATTACTTTCTGAATATGATGAGATAAGCTGGTGGTCTATGTGGAAAGGAGAAAAGCAGACACGGAAAATCCATATTTGTAGAAAATGTCTTGGTCCAGGCAACACTATGCCTGGGGCCTAGAGAATTTCCTACATTATGTGTCCAGTTTTTCTTGCGAACAGTGTAGGAAGGAGAATTTTGACAGTACCAGGTCTTATGCCCAGAATGTTGTGTTCTTTCATCCTTTATTCCCAGGATATATTTGAGTTATAGGAAAAGGGAAATAGTGTGATGTTTGAAGAGAAAGTAGGTTATCTTACTGCTCTTAAAGGTAATATTCATCCTTCACTGCAAAGGAGTTTTCAGAATTTATGTCTATTAACCTATCGAATGCAAATGGCTTTATGTTCTCCAGGTTAAAATTATTCACATTAAGAAAGACTATACTGAATAGGTGCATAACCAATGTTTCCAATATTCTGAACTCCAAGAGAAAGAAAGAGTAATACCTAAAATTTATACAGGATTTACTATATGCTTGGCAACATTTTAGAAGCTACATACATATTAACTAGTTTAATTTATGCAATAATTCTAAGAGGTATGTACAACAATGATTCTGTAAGGAAACCAGAGGACAGGAAGATTATTGTCACTTGCCCAATGTCATGATACAGCTTCCTAACTGGGGGGTAGAACTGGGACCCGTACACTGGTGGTCTGGTTCTAAAGTCAGGGGTCTTGAACACTGCTCTATACTTCTTCATTATTAGGGTAATATAATCATAAAAGGGGTAAGTAATGTATTTATATTTTTCAAAATAAGTGTGGAGAGAAAAATATTTTAAAAATGGGAACTTCAAATCTTACCCTTTTATGTGATATCAGAAAAGCTAGTTATAATAAGTTTTACCCATGAAAAATATATTAGAAGGCTTGTTTATAAAAATCATTTTCTGAGCTCAAATCTTATTTCAGAAGATCAATGTCTGCATGGTACATTGCGCATAATTTAATTTTCCCAGTTGAACATCTTGACACTATATGAACCATGAATGCATGAAATAGGAATTCCAAATGTCTTCCACATGGTGAGAGAACTTTCCAATACTTGTGCAGGAAGCCTAAGAGTAGTTTGAAATTAAGATATGGCTGTTCTTGGTGACTTTTATTATGTATGCCCAAGGTATTAGCACTTGTCTCTGAGTGGGACTCTGAGGTGATAGATAGATGAGTCTGCGGTCTGTATTTAGGCACTTTGCTCATTTCCTGAGAGCTGTGTGGAAGGCATTTGGGTGCTCATTAAGTTCCCCACCATTCTCCGAGAGCAACAGGTGGTGAATCAAAGCTTCTCTGGCATTTCATGGCTGGTTTCCTCAATGTCTTGGAAATAACGGATGGCATTTGCATGCTGTCTATAGTGCCAGCAGATAAGAAGGGGATGGATAGCAACAGGAAGAAGTATTTCCAAAGCATAAACTAACACACAAATTCTTGCTACCACACATTCTAAATTCATACATGTGGTTTCCTCTTTTAAATATTGTTACTCGTTCAAACTAGGAAACCATGCTTAACTAGCCTGTGGTTAGCAACCTAGCAGAAGCAAGGTATAGTAAAAGTGTAAAGAACATCTCAAGTTAATGAAGCTATATCGTAAAGTTATAAATTCATAACTCTACGTTTCGAAACATCCATGACAACTAATGACTATGTGTTCTTAAATTGTCTCCTTCACAACATGACTTCTTTATACTGACTACCCACTACCTACATTATAAAGAAAGAATATTGCCCACATCCTGAACTAGAGCGATAAGTCAAAGCTAATTAAACCAAAACCAGAATCTGTGATTTAAATCAAATAGTGGGTAGTTCCCCAGCAGTACTTGATAATTCAAGAGAAAAGTGTCTTCAGTGGATGATAAAAAGGTTTTATCGATTGGTAACTAGTCAGGCTTTACAAACAAAGGAACATAGCTATATGATCTCACCAACATACATCTGGCAATGTCCTAGGACCCTAGGAATAAAGTATTTACTGGAGGTGTCAAATCACCAACACTCTTCCCAATCTGAAAAAGTTCAAAACATTTGGACTAGTTCACATACGACTAGGGAAATGCCATGTGATATTTTTCATGGTGGAAGACATAAAATGAGTAAGAGGTAACGATAACAAATAGTGGTAATGAAATTGTTTTCTGATTGTTTCGGGGGGAAGGGTAAAACTGGGGTAAAACCCCAGTACCTTTACCCTTACATACTCTTTTCTCACCAAGATTTGCCTCATACTCAGGAGAAGGGACAGCTGGATTTCAGTGCAGCACTGAGGTTCCTGCCACACGAGCTGACATTGAGAGCACAGCCCTGCTAACCTATGAGCCAGTCCTGCAGATAACACTGCCCCAGCCCTTCCCAAATGCCCTTCCTTTCCAATGACTTCCCTCTTATTTATAACGCAACCAGGTTCTTTTAAAGTAATATTGAATATAATTTTCTTACATTTGCTTAAAAATCTATGATCTTCTAATCATTTCTTAAAAGCTTCTTTTTTTTTTAATGCATAGGAATTACTAAGGAACTGCCACAGTTCCTTCAATAAAATGAAGTTATTTTGCTAAATATCAAATGATAAGGAAATGACTTTGACCCTTTAGTAAACTGTTGTCATAGGGTATACTTTTTCACTGAGGAAGCCAAAGACAAAATACGTTAAAAGGAATATCTGAATGTCTATGATACTAATCTGGAAACATCAAAAAAAAAAAAACAAAAAACAACCACTCCAGAAATTTCTGTGTGCTAATCTGAAAGACACAGTTTTCAGGTCTGTTACTTATACCAAATATACTCATAAAATATATGTGATACCATATGATGTCTGGGAACTCAATAATTTAACATAGCCATATTATTTCATCAAACACAACCTTCATCAAACAGTACACATGACTCCCACACTGAAATTAGGATTACTAATTTCAGAATGGTCTGATGCACACTAAAGATTGATTCAAAATCTATGAGAACAATGTATGGAAAAATCTTACTTGCATGATGTTACTCTATCAAATGCATCTAGAATTTTAAAAAAATACCTAAAACTTTTAAGCTTTGTTTATTTTTTATTATGATTTTGATTATGATTATGATTATTTTACTTTTAAGCTGTAAAAATATCTTAAAGGAATAACTACTGCTAAGGCAGCAGAACTTTAAGCCTTGCCAGTTGCCATGTGAAAAATTTTAAATAATTTTTAAAAATGTATGTTTCATAACATTTTAGGTAGTTTTAAAACATGTAAAACAATGGTTTCAAATTAAGCTTTAAGCAATTATTTCAAAAGATACATACAAAGTTCATGGAAATAGTATATGGGTCGGAATAGTTTAGTAATCGGATTTGTACTTTGCAGTGGGAGTTATTGACAGGAAGTGGAAGCAAAAAACACAATAAAACGATTATTATAATGAATGAATTACAAAAACAGCTGCCTCCATGTTCAATTTATGGGGATGATAAGACTCTGATTTTAGTCAAAATCTGATAGGACGTTAAGAATAAAATTAAAATATGAAAGTAGACTTCCTAGACTTTAAAGAATTCCTATTGGCACTTAAATTTTTTCAAGGGGCGTAGTAGGTTAAGTAGTAGAATATATAGTCCAGATATGTTTGCCACATGTCCAGCAATGGCAAATATTACCAATACCTGTGCCTAGTTCTCAATTTAAAAAATTTAATTGAGATGGCTGGAGAGTGTTTAAAGAGAGGCATTATATTTTTAGTTTTCTTTTTTTTCCTATTTTCCTTTGAGTTTTGTGACTTTCATAATTACATTTCTATGAAGCTGAGACTGTCAGTGCTGTATTTACCTTTATCCCCGGAAGTCCAGGAAGCCCAGGAAGCCCTGGTTCACCCTACATAGGAAAATCACATAGCATTATAGAACAGTAGTCACTCAGTCACAGTATGTGGAGAAAAACATGGCAAATGTTCCTAGCTGAATACTTGCTGCATATAAATACATACATAAATGCTGTCTAGTTTCAAGGACTTTGGTGACATTATACAGTTCAGTCAACTCTTGATTCAGGGATTGGTTGACCATTTTGTAGATTTTTCAGGATTTTTCTCTCTTCCTGTCATCTCACTGCTCATTGGCATTTCTGCCAGAAGGCAAGCAAGAGAAGAAGTAGAAGGAAAAGGCACTCCTACGTTTTATTATTCTCTGGTAAATGATTTCTTGTGGAAGCTGAGGTTCTTTGCTGAAATGAGGATTTTGTACGCATTTGAATAATGCATCCTATTCCAGGGCTCTCTTACCTCAGATAATCAAGAGTTGGCTGTGTGAACAGATGGTCACATCAAAACAATATACATTAAGTCTTGCTCACTTAAAAGTATAGTAAGATTTCTTTTCCATTCCTGAATGATGAGAAGATAAATGCATGGTTAAGATTCTACTTAACTCCAGCCTGTATCTCTGACCGTTGTTGAGTCTGGGTAACTCTGCTTAGCAATTTCGGGCTAATGGTACCATGTGTGCAGCTGTTCCTGAATACAGGTTTGAGATTAAGTGGTACATTTTGTGTGAGCACACTGGAGTCAAGCTAAATCTCATTTTCACAGAATTGTCTACATTATTTTAAGTACAAAGTACAGTGACAAAAGGTTACATTGCTTAGAAAATCTCCTGAATTCCATTAAAGAAGCATAAAGAAATCACTGGGGAAACTGAAAGTCTATCCTGTATTGGACTGAGGTGACTATTATTCGCAGAAACAACATTTGAGGGTAAAAGGCACACACTGTTTCATAATGGTCAGTCAGTGGGACAGACAAGTATATTCAAAGAGATTGGAGCATCAAACTAAGTAAAAGTGTTAAAGGGAGGTACTGCTTTTAATCTAAATGCTTTAACAATCCCCATTCCATGGAAAATCTACTAAGAACAACCAGATATTTCATCTTTAACAGTAGTACTTTCATATTATGAAGAGTCACGATGTGCTCTGGTATTATATTTAAAAAAATGACTCCACATAACTTATTAAACTGTATGGTTAGACATAGAGGGGAAACTGACTTTCCTGATGGTTTAGGCCATAGGGGCTTCAGGAATGCAAAAGAAAAACTATGCTGTTTCAAACTATATAACTGAAATTTTGCACTGTGAACAGTAAGACTAAGATGAGGTTAAGTCAGAAAAGAATGATCATTAAGAATTTGATATTCTATTCAAAGAATACTTGTCTAAGTAGATTAAACTTTACACAGAAACATTATACATTAGATTTTCTTTTTTCTTTCCCTTTTGCCCTTCAAACAACAAATTTAAGAAGATCTAGTAAATAAGGCTTGCATCCATATTTTACTGAAGATTCTCTTTTACCTTAAAAAATGTACAAGCCCTTGAATATACAATAAACTGCAGTAGAATATACAACCAATAAAAGTAAACACATTGGTGATAAACTGATAGTTTTGTATTGCTTTAGAAAAGTCTCCTCAAAGTCAAGACATCCTATTTGAAACATGTGTGAAAATATATAGGTCAAATCACTGTTTCCATACAGGAGAAATGTCCTACACACACACTTCCCTCCCACCGTATTAAAAAGAGTCTATGACTAATTAAAAAAAGATTTTTATAGGGGCGCCTGGGTGGCTCAGTCAGTTAAGCATCCGACTTTGGCACAGGTCATGATCTCATGGTTCATGGGTTCGAGTCCCGTGTCGGGCCCTGTGCTGACCGCTCAGAGCCTGGAGCCTGCTTCAGATTCTGTGTCTCCCTCTCTCTGACTCTCTCCTGCTCACGTTGTCTCTCCCTCAGAAATAAAACATTAAAAAAAAGATTTTCATATACATATGCATACACAGACACACACCTATGTTTTCTAACACTGAGAAATGTCTATAAGACATTATGGAGTATTTTATAATGTAGATTGAATACTTACAGAGACTTTGAGCATTTAGCTGTTCCCTACATCACATGTGTATGTACGTATATATTTATATTAGAATATTAAATGGGCTTTTTAAAGTACAGATATTTCAAGAATTCATATTTCATAGTATTGGATTTTTATAAATTTGACCTTTCCAAATTTACATTTATTCAATGTAGTAGTCAACATAATGAAAGATTATAAAATATTTTATGTTACCCTTTGTGGAACATCTCAACATTTTTTAGGAAGACTTCTCTTCCTATACAAGTTCCATAAAGGCTTGTCTTTCAGTTAAGACAATTTTTTGTTAACTTCATGCTTGCCTATTTCTTAGCTCGGGAGCTTCTCTGGAGTGAGATCTTAGGCATGCATGGCCCTAGGTCAGATGTGGGTCATAATTAAGAATTGGTTTATTCTTCCATTTGAAAAATACTTGTCCAAATAGACTAAATTTTACACATTATCTTTTGGGTTCTTTTTTTTTTTTCTTTCCCTTTGACTCTTTACCTCCCATTAAAGGAGACCTTTATCTGCTGTCAAATTCTGACTCTGCTTTTGCCCCACATTTCTGTTACAGTGTCCTCTACTTCTAGATATATTTTAACTGGGAGGGTCCCTTCCAATGGGGAATCAAGTATTTTTATCCCTTTAAAGTTAAAACATATAAAGAGATGCAGAGAAGGTAGAAAAGTAAAAACTATGTGATGGCACACAATACCTATTTTTATAAATCTACACATTCACTTTAGAAATATAAATACACACGCTAACTCATCTATCAATCACACATTTTACTGCTGAATCTATAAAAGAAAAAAAACTATAATGAAACCATTTCTACATTATGAATGTTGGTCTAAAAAACAAATTTACATACTGGACAACGGCAAATAGTGGAAAGCTAACCAATGGGCTTTTCATTCTGTCTTGAAACTCTACGTCTCTGGGAACGTCCCTAACGCAGGAGGTTAAGTGCTGAATCCACAACACGGTTCTGCAATGATCAGGGACATGCTTTGGAAGTTCCCTTGAATTGGTTCTGTACTGAGTTCTGTTTGTCATTTTCTAATCTAAGTAAGCAGCAAACATGGGAATATTCTACTTTTAAAGCAATGTTGCGGTAAGTATTGCCAAATCCTGATATTAGACAAAGGAAGTCATAAATATTGTGGGCAAGTGAGATTGCGTCAAAGGATAGGATCTGGCCTAAATATTGATGAAAAAGATGCTGTGCCTTTCAGGGCACATACTCATTCAAAAAGGTTGTAAGTTTTTAATGAATCCACCCCTTCTCCCGATATAATTTAAAGCAGATTTTTAATGAAATACAAAGGAAATCCAATGTTTCCATATGTAAACCTATAAACTTCCAGGAATGAATCCTAACTGTATTTCTAAATAATCATGAGAGGGCCATATTTTACTAAAAAAATTGAAAATCATTTTGGATCTCCCACTCTGAAAACAGTGGAACCTATACAAGTTTATAGCAGATTTGTTTCATTTTGTTTTGTTAAAAAGGCATAATAGTCTTGTAGGCATTTCTTTTAGTATATCAGATTTAGAGAGCAGTTTAAACGTAACCTTTAGTTTTGAAATACTAAGGAGTCTAAAATTAGATCATCTAATTTACAAATGATTTTTTAAAAATCATATATGTATCCATAGGTTGGTTAAAGTACTTGGCTAGTGTCTCCAATTAAAATTTAGTTTATTAACAAATCTGGTTTGTATAGATCATCTGAGAAGATTATTTGCTTTTTCAAACCAAAGGGGACCATGACTCTCTGATGATATAACTAATTTCAAATTTCTTACATAAAGAATCAGTAAGAAATCTTAGGAATCAAATAGAAAAATTCACAGAGTTCTGCTGGGTTCTTCGGAAAAGCCTGAACTTTACCTGAAACTGGGCCTGATGAATCATTACTCCTGGAGGCTGAGTTTCAAAGAAAACTCTATTTTTAAAAATTTTAAAAGAACATGAAAGACTTTCTCAAAAATCACTAAGTCTCTAAAACAAGCAATGATCTTCTCAATGACTTCAAGAGTGTGGGAACATTATTGTTTTCATGTCTTAAGGTTCCAAACTCCTATAATGAGATTTATTCTCTGTTTTCTTTTATATCAATGAGGTAAATTCTATGACTCTAACCACATTTTTTCTACAACATCAGCTATTGCTAGATAAAGGCAGTCATGATCTTAGGAGTTTTGACCTAATGTGGAATTCACATTTACTTGTTAGCTACAATACATCTGTTATCTAAAATCTAACCACATTGGACACTGATATCCAGATGCTCAGACAATAAACTGCTAACAGTTGTTTCCTGCCTCAGAGTCAAATGAGAATATGAATCTAAACATAATCACTGCATATTCTCTAATTGATCACTGAAGTGAAGCACAAATGATTTTTAAAAAATCATGTATGTATCCACAGATTGGTTAAAGTACTTGGCTAGTGTCTCCAATTAAAATTTAGTTTATTAACAAATCTGGTTTGTATAACATAACATTTGTTGCATAGGTAGATATGATTCACATAAAAAATTATCAGTAAGGAAGTATTTGAAATAAAAAGAAAAGGGATATAAGAAACTATCATTCCCTACTGAAACAGTTTAGTAAATATTCATTTCTTCTCATGAATGATAGAAACATGCAGAGTATCTTTAAACATGCAAGATAAGTTGTTGGCATTCCAACCCAACCGATCTTTGTTAGTCTCAAACAGCTAAGTATAGGCAGACTTTAGTTAATAAAGCATCTTTCTACATGTACACAGTGTTTCATATTTTGCTATGGTCAGCATCAGTCTTTTTAAAATGCAGAATAATCAATAGCACTCTGCATGCAAAGCATGAAAACTGCATCATTTTGCAATAATTGCTTTCATATTACACAGTGGACAGTAGATATAAAATGGCAAATATGTGACAGTACAAAGAACAACACTAGAATAAAGATGTTACCTTTTGCCCTGGACGACCAGATTCTCCAGGCTCCCCCTGACCAAAGAAAGCCAAAGATGAACAAACAAACAAACAAACAAACAAACAGTCTTATAAGAATTTTCCAAAATGCTTAGGCCTCTGGACACTTTCACAGAGATGGTCTAACCTTCTTGATCATATGCATTTCATTCACTTTATTCTACTACTCTACATTTCAATAGAGACAGAACTTTTTTCTTGGTGTGGACATACCTAAATCTCACCTACAAATCCACATTTCCATAAAAACCATTCACAGAGAGAAGTGAAGGCAATACCTCTTATTTAAGCCTTTATCAGAATTCTAGCAGATATTCCCTGTTGTGTTTGGAAGCTAATTATTGCAGAAGAATAGAAACAGTTATAACCATCAAAATTGGTACTAAAGAAGAGTGAGCAGAGGCTTATAAAATTCAAAACTGTAACTCCTGGGGTATAAACACTCACAAGGCTATAGTTACCTTAATTCCTGCTGCAGATGATCCAGGGTCACCCTAAAACAAAACCAATGGGAGATTATTCCACAGGATATGAGAATAGGAAACATACAAACACATGGAGAGCCAATTTCAACATGGCACTCCAAAGGAGCCCCATATCTAATGGGCCTGACTATGCTCCATAAAACGATATCAACTTGTCAGCTGTTAAGATGTCAACAATTTCCAAGGTAAACAATGCACTTTCTAAAAACATGAGCTTATTTTGAATGCAAAATACTCAAGGACTATACTCTTTGAAGTAAATATAAATATTCAAATAGGTATGTCTTCCCTTGATATAGTGTTAAAAGTGTATTCTAAAGTAATAAATTGTAATTTGGAGACCTGGAACTTTGGTTTTCTCTATTTCTGGAATTTATTAATGTCACGGGCTATCAGTTACTGGGAGTTCCTTGACCCTCTCAGTCTTCAGAAAGTCCAGGGCTCAAGAGATGAAGTCAAAGGGTTAATGATGTCGAGCTGGAGAAAGCCACGTAGCAGGTCAGTTGGTTTTCCTCATGGAGCACTGTCACAGTTATGACCGGCACATTTTCTCTAGCTTTACATTTATTTCATTGTGATGCAGTAACCAGAAAATTACAGGATGATGGATGACTCATGGGTGGCAGGGACACATGTACGATCTAAGAGAAAATCTTGAGAAAGAATCTGGTTTTCTAAAAGGCAATGTATTCCACAGGGAATTCACAGAGGGTGACTACATTTTCAAAGCACATATGCTATAAAATAAGCAGAGAGAGATTAGTAGAAAAGAATAGGGAGGTTAGTTAAGAATGTTGTTGATTTCTGAAATGAAGCCAACAAAGGGCCTAGATTTTCAAGCTCCTTCCAGCCCTTTGTCTCATGAACATGCTACAAGGCAAAACAGGGAGAAAACTTAGCTATTTGAGACTTTCAAGAAGATAAGAACAGGTATAAGGAGGAAGGCACATCCTGGGATTTCCTCAGCTGTCACATCTATGCAACTGCTCAAGGAAATCCAGGGGTCTAGTTCCTTGTTCTGGGTTTAGGAACCCCCCTCATTTGTCTCTTTTAGAGACAGAGATGAGGCCTCAGGCCTCTGTGCATGGAGCACTTGTCCCCTTCTCTCAATTCCTTCCCCCTCATCCCCAGGCTGACATCTTCTCTCTCTTGAGGTCTTGGCTTAAGTGGCTTTGCCTCGAAGAACCCTTCTCCAACCAACTTAAGATGCATGTCCCTTACATACACATTTTACTGTTCAGCACTGAGCTCTGTTCGTGTCCTACATAGCTTACTTCATAATTACATATTTATTTATTTACTGTCTGTCCCTTCATTAGACAATCAGCCACATGGGGGCAGATTTAGTATCGATTTTTATTCAGTGCCTAGCCCATAGTATATGCTCAATACATATATGGCAAATAAATGAGCAAATCTCAAAAAGAATGTTTTAAATAACTCAGCAGTCAAGGATCAAAATGAAAAAGTGGTGCCTGGGTGGTTCAATAGGTTGAGTGTCCAACTCTTGATTTTGGCTCAGGTCACAATCTCATGGTTTTGTGAGATTGAGCCCCATGTGGGGCCCTGTGTTGACAGTGTAGAGCCTGCTTGGGATTCTCTCTCTCCGTCTCTCTCTGCCCCTCCCTTGCTTATGCTCTCTCTTGCTCTCTCAAAATAAATAAATTAACTTAAAAAATGAAGAAAAATTAGGAAGGAAAAAATGCTTGGGAAGGATAAGGAAATAATAAATTAGCTTACTGAGGAAATTGATATATATGTGAGCCTCTGTGATGTCTGTAATTGTTATAACCCAAGGAAAAACTAAATCATGACAAAACTTAAGAAAAGGACTTTACATACTGTTTTATACTGATTTCTCTTTCTAATCATTAACATTCAGTTGAGTTCCAAGTGGGAAGTGAAATAAATGTGGCTAATAAAATAAAACTTATTTCTATTACTATTAAATCAAATCTGAAAGCCTTCAACACCAATGAATCAGGTTTGTAATATTTTGCACAATAAGACCTTTGTATTCCTAAAAACAATTTTGACTTTGCTGAGCCCCTTCCCTCATCTCATTTATATCTCATAAAACTCTGATGAGATAGAGCAGATATTACTATTTTCATTTAATAGACAAGGACATTGAAGCAATGAGAGGATAAGTGAATTTTGAACTTCCTAAATTCCATTGCCATGTTCTTTTTATTAGAATAAGAATTATTGGTTTATTTCATTTTGACAACAGGGCATAAAGGTTCCAGTAAACTTGTAAATAAAAGGAAGTTGCTTATATTAACTGTAGTTTAAAACCTTTTATTTTTAGTGTCTTAATGTAAAGTGGCTGGATAATCCACAAATGAGAATAAGGAACAGATTTAGTTCTCATAGAAAGTAGATGGAAAGAAAAGGACAGTTTCCTGAAAGGCTGATTTATTTGTGGAAATTGGAGCAGTTTCATTTGATGGAGGACTATGAGTGATATTTTAATTCTCTTTTAAAAAACTTAGACTGTGAAATCTCGAGGAATTTTTTAAACTTTTAAGTGGCAAGACAACTGCTGAAAGACAGTCATAAGTTAAACATTTTAAAGTAGAGTGTTGCAAGGAGTAGAAATAAAACAGTCAGTGTTCATAATCCTCATTCCTGAAAAAGTGAAAGCGAACACAGGACTAAAGTATGAAAAACCCAACTATGTCTTAAATAGACGCTTAGCTTCATAAGTCAGCTGGTCTGGAAACCCAAGTTTCAACAGGGTAAGTAAGTCACAAATGGGAGAATACTTTGAGAAGACACTTGAGATAAACAGACGGGGCTTTACCACTGATCATTCAAACACAAAGGGCTTCTGTTTTTGGTCATGCTAATGTTCAAATACAATAGCTGGTATATAATTTTATGCACGTGTTAATAAAGTCTATGTGGATAAATGAAGTGAATATGGTGACATTTCTATCCTTCACTAATTCAGTCAATGAATGTTTGTTGAGCCCCCATTGTGTGCCAGCCATGTTCTGTTTGCAGGGATGCTAGGAGCTGGGTGAGAACAGGAAGCAATGCAGTTACAATCCGTGCCCTTGACCTGTGCTCAGGACCATCACATACCAATATATGTACCCAAAAATATTATTGGTTGAAAGCATGAAAAATACTTTCCATTTCTTTTCTTTAAAAAAAATCTGGGGTTGGAAGAGACTCTCATGTTTGGGATATTCTATGTTCCTGTATATACCAGATGACATGATAAACAAATGCCTGTCACAGGAAAAAGGTCTACCATTCTATGAAAATAAAAAACAGTTGAAAGGGAAAAAATGTTTTAAAGGTTGTTTATTCAATAAATATTTAGTATCTTCCAACTCTGTGCCAGGAACATGGATTGATGCTGGGAATAATTTGGCATCATACAGCTTTTTGTTTATTTATTTGTTTTTCTTCTCCAATGAGCCAAATGTCCAATTAAACAAGGAATTATAATAAATCCCAATAATGGTTATGAAAGGTACTTTAAAGAGTGCTATGGGAGTACAGAGTAGGTAACCTAACCAGTGTGGAGGAGACTGAAAGGCTGCCCTAGGGAAGTGACTTATAAACTAAGGTCTCAGTGGACTGAAGAATAGAAGGTGGACAGACAATAAGAGTGTTGTAAGGTGAGAGAACCATTACGTGCCAAGTCAGAGAGGGCCCTGCATTGACTAGACGTGGTGCAGTGTGGGGGTGAGGGGGGGTGGGGGCCCTCTGAAACAGGCCTTCACATGTGATTTTAAGAAAAGAGAATTTGATTCGAAGCTCCAAATATGGGTGTGGCTTCTAAAAAGGCTCAGAGGATGAGAATGCGCTGTGGGCATACACTAAGAAGGCAGTGCGTTTACAGGAATGGAGACTGAGGGAGCAGTGAAAATGAAGGCGCAGACAGGCTGTAGCAAGACAGTGAAGGTGGAGCTTCTGAATCTGCAGACCGAATTGTGAATAATAGAGTGGCACGGCCAAACCATTCAGTGCGCTGCACAAATACCTGCTTTCAAGTTGACCAAAAGAGATAACAAGTCCATTTCTGCATTTGTTGGGTGGGATTAACACTCCAAAGAGCAGAACGTAACCTCTGCATAGTAACTCCACACATGATTGAAATCATTCTTTGGAATGTCACTCACAAGGCCTAGAGTGAACGGCAGTTGCTGGCCACGGACAAAACCCAGCCTAGTGGTTTTTATAGTTCCACAGCATTTCCAGATGACCAGTCTGGAATGATTTAGATTGCTTTACCATCCAAAGGCACTGAGATGGATCAAAAGGAAAAAAAATCCTATTGAAGTGAATCCGTCAATGACGTAATTTACTATATCAATGGCAGAAAAAAAGCATTTTTTGATTTTGTATCTCAAACTTGGTACATGATGAATGAGCTTCACATATTGAACCCAAAGGCCATGAGAAGAGTGTTTCCAACATACTGGAAACAAATTATATGACAGAAGCAGGAAATGTTTAAAAAAAACACATCAAAAATTATATTTCAATTACAGCATTCTCGGCATGAATGCTACAGGTCAGATTACAATTTATACATTACAGATTCCTATTTACAATCCCCTGTTTAGACCTATTGAAAGTTTATAGAAATGATTTCCGTTTTAACTGAAGGATTTCTTGTACTTAATTTCAGTTGACTAATAAAACTTTTTGATAAAAAGAAAACAACCAATCTAGTTGATTTCAATTCCCATGTGGTAAGAAAGCTAACATTTATTGAGAGTTTACTATGTGTGAGTCAATATGGTAAATGATTTGCATTAATATAAAACAGTCTTCCTTTGAGATGAACTTGGAATTTTCAAAGAAAAGGGTTACTTTACTACTGGAAAATTAAATGTTAAAAATGTGTGATTAAAGAAACAATTATTGATCTACATTCCAAAAGTGAAGCTTTAAAAATACAACTTCTAAGAGCATAACATTCTCTACATGAATCCACATAGGTATTGTCCAGACTTGGCATAAACTTTTTTCACTTGAAAAAAAACTGCTTTCTGTTTAGAAGATTTCCTTTCTTTAAGCAGAGACTGGTAACTAAGGCCTGTGAGCCAGCTCCTGTTTTTGTGTGGCCCATGTGCTAAGAATGTTTTTTACATTTTTACATGGTTAAAAAAAAATGAGAAGAACAATATTTCATGACACATGAAAATTACATGAAATTAAAATTTCAATGTCCAGAAATAAAGTTTTATGGGAACACAGCCACACTCATTGGTGTACATACTGTTTATGCTTGCTGTCACACTGTAAGAACAGAGTTGAGTAGTTGTGACAGAGACCACAAGGCCCAGAAAGCCTAAAATATTTATTTTCAGGCCCTTTACAGGAAAGGCTTGCTGACCTCTGGTTTTAAGTATAAACAAAAAAGTTAAATAGAACATCCAGGTTTATATTTCTGGGGGTTGAAATTCTGACTTTGAGAGTCATCAAGGTATATCATTGGTCTTATTAAGTATTAAACATATTCATGCCATATTTGATTGCAGCATGATAATTAAATTTGACAGATATATACAATGGGTCTATAGCAGTGCTTCTCAACTAGAAATGATTTTGTCCCCCAGGGGACATTTGGCAATGTCTAGAGACAGATTTGGTTGTCACAACTACTGGTATCTAGTGGGCACAGGCCAGGAATGCTGTTAAATATCTAACGCCCCCGAGAAAGAATTATCTAGCCCAATATGTCAATGATGCTGAAGCTGGGAAACCTTGGTCTACAAGAAGCCAAGGGTCCACTCGAATTTCTGGACTGCTCCTCGAATACAAATATAATTGCTACTTGGTGACATTAATTCATTCCTACCATCATCCAGGCCATATTTATATTAATATTTATAAGAATGAGAAAGATAAATTTCCCTTTATTTTATGAGTACGTTTTTATGACTAACCATTATCCATCTGTACTGTAATAATTTTCAAAGTGAAATATTTTTATTCTCAACTGTGAACCTCAATGAATAAATCTTTTTTATCATTCAATTGTTTAGCTTGATTTTAATTAAAATCCGATTATTTTTAGTTTCTTAAAAGATCTTTTCTTAATTCTTAACATACAGCACAGGTGAAGTAAAATGCCCCTCTTATGTCAGAGATGTCTATAAAGTATGAACGCAAGCAATGGCTATAATGATAGATGGGGAGAGGGGTATGAGAAGAGGTTGAAAGATGAACCAGGAGACCATTGTAATATAAATGCTAATAATGGTTTAAAAGATGAAAAAAAAAGAATGCAAAGCCTGGCAAAATATCTGAATTTAGTAGATTTCAAGTTGAGGCAAATTTTCAAGGCTGCATAATCAAATGACATTTACTTTCAAACTTTTAAATCTCATCTCAATCCTGTGACATGTTCTCTCTAACCAAATTGGAACAAATGGAATCACGTTAGAAACTTTATTTTTATATCTCTGAGTATCAAGAGAGTGCCTCATTAACATAAATAAATGATTTTCTTCCCTGGAAGCCATATTACTGGAAACCTAGCTACACATTCTCTAGAATTTGTGACATACCATTTTATTTTAAAAATATTTATGGGGTGTCTGGGTGGCTCAGTCGGTTAAACATCCAACTTTGGCTTAGGTCATGATCTCACAGTTCATGGGTTGGATCCCCACTTGACGGGCTCTGTGCTGACAGCTCAGAGCCTGGAAACTGCTTCCGAGTCCATCTCTCCCTCTCTCTCTTTGCCCCTCCCTCACTTGAAGTCTGCGTCTCTCTCTCTCAAACATAAATAAACGTTAAACTTTTTTTAATATTTAAATTTGTATTTAAGAGCTTGTGAAAAGATCACCTTTCTAAATTGGATACTTAAATGCTTTCCAAACTCAGAATTATTTCTCATCTTACCATATTAAGCTACTACCACTCTCTTACCTCTCTCAAAATCTTCTGTTTTCATATACATGGAATAGTATTTCTTGTTCATACACATACCTTTCATATTTCACACACTGTACCTTTTCGCCTGTGTCACCTTTGGGGCCACTCTCTCCAACATCTCCCTAAGGGGGGAAAGCGATACATGTAAAATATATTGGTGACATCACACACAGGACAGTTCATTATTTTAAGCTTGCTTTCATATGCACTGTATATTGAAATCTCTTGTGAATCTTCTACAGAGCTGACACATTTTTACTTGAGCAGCTGCCTGATATCAACTGGTCCACATAAAATTTATTGCAATGAACACAGCTGAACAGCTTTCAGCTCCTCTATGATATCAACAGAAAGCAGTACTTTCTCTGACTTCTAATAGCTTGAAGCACGTACTTAACACATCCTTAACTCTATCTCTTTTCTCCTCTGCTCAGAGCGACCTTTTTCCTGACCATTCCTTCAATATGCCACATGCCTTATCACCTCTGTGTTCTTCCTCCTGCCGTTCTTGCCACCTGGGCCCCTGCCCTCCCTGTTCCCTTCTCTCTGTGTAAATCCTACTCTGCCTTCGAGTTCAGAAGTCAAATCTCCAAAGCTCCAAAATGCATGACACAGCCTTCAAAGCCTGTGGACACAAGATTACTTTATCTGCACCTATGTGTTCTGCATTTGTGAAATGAATGTTTTACATTTTATTTGAAAACTCTCCCTTTTATAATTACAGTAAAATGAATTGGAGAGTTATTTTCGAGATTTCCTGTGCTTATTTCCTCACTGACATCTCCTTTCTGCCACAAAGCAATGCATTAGGAAAGAAAAGTCATTCACTCATTATCCATGCTTTGACTCCTTCAATGCTGAATTCTTTAATTTAAGTCTTACAGCATGTTATAGTGGAAACATCATGGACGCTGGCGCCAGAGAGACTGAGCCCAGCTCCAGCACCTACTGGGCAAATAAAATTCTCCCTACATCACGTTTCACATGTGTAACGTAAGGGCAAGAATGCTTTATGGGATTAGGAGAAATAAACAATATGCTATGTGTAAAGCAACTAGGACAGTATGTGACACACCATGAACTGTTAATGATAGCCGTTAGCAATAACAATGCATTATTGTTCCTAGATTCCATAAGCTGGAATGTCCTTTTGTTTAGCTTCTTATTAGGTCACTTTTCCATCATTTAAAGATTCCCTTTAAATAAGAGGTAAAGTATTGATGACGGTTTCCATGGGAGAGGAAAGAGGTGTGGAGGAGAGAGACTTTTACTTTTTTCTCTCCATTTTCTTCTCTTGTTTCAAATAAGTATGAAGCTAACTGCTCAGGCATTTGTCTATGGTGCCAGACACCCCCACACAGGCCCCAGAACCTGAGCTGCTCTATCTGATGAATCCCTGGAACAGTGCTGGCTCTCCTCCTTTTCCCTCCTTAATTTCTACACAAAAGAGTCATCTGATGATTAATTAATTTCAAGTTAATTACAATAAACTGGTTGGATGCCAAATAAATGTACTGATAATCTATTATGAGGGACCTTTGATAGAAGGCCTATTAGCATACTTTTGAAAAGATTGCATGGAAACCCCTTTATTAAAAAGCAAAACAGACACAACAAACTTTCTTATTAGGAAGAATGGTTCCTAGTGGTCACGAAATGAAGGGTTTAAGTGGTTTGCTCCCCTTCCACTTAAATAAATGTCTTTTTAATTTTTGTTTTAGAGTTTTATTTTACAAAAAATACAGTTATATTCAAGAAGTTTGCTGGCTCTTTAGATGTACTACTTTGGGGATTAGAGGTGACAGTATTAATTTGTCGGAAAGATCAGATCACTTATGAAGAGCATGATGTATCTTGGTAGCTTCCTATGCAGACAGCACATTTCCCAAACACTATTAAAATAAATAGCACGAGAACCAGGAGAATTAGCACCACAATATGCACTGAGAGTCTAAAAATAATCGGGATGCCCCCAAAAGTAGTCAGGAAGGACAACTGGAGAAATTTAACATATGGCATTCTCCTCCTTTTGTTTCTTTTTACTATTTTTTTTATAGGAATTCTTTGTGGGGCAATTTCCAGTATATTTGTTGCAGGTAAACATCTGTATCCCCTTAACTTAGTGACCTAACAAGCAGTAGGGAGAGATGTGGATGCTTAGAAAAGTATTGGAGTGGCATTAGCAAGTAGGCAAAACAGAAATTTTGCAGGCCTAGGGATTTTTGAAAACCATTTAAACGCTTGACATACAATGTTTAAGTTTGCTCCTTTTCTTTCCATTTCTTTAAACCATTTTACCCAAAATTCTGTCCCAACATAAGAACTACACTATTCTCTCCTTCCACTAATTAACAGTTTGACAAGAACAGGGGTTGTTATATCTATCTATATCTATATAGATCTATTGCTATCTGGCCATCCATACTTAAATAAGCTTGGTTTAGTATCTCCTTAGGGAGGAAAAAAAATTATAGGCAGAATCATTCTTACCTTTTCTCCTCGATCTCCAGGTTCTCCCTAAGCAAAAGAGCAAAGATTGAGTGACACATTAAATTCTAAAACACCCAAGTAAACAACACAAAACAAAATGAGATATTGAACATACTGAGTAAATTATATGTGACATTTTCTATTCTGGCAATATAGAATTGTTATACTGAAAACAAATAGTAAGAGGAGTTTCTTCAAGAATTGTACATGGATATCAATATCAAATGTAATCTTAATTCTTTGCTTTTTATTTAAGATTAGTGTCCAGAAGCCAGCGTTGGGGGTATTAAGACCAGTGTGGTATCAATTCAATGTCTTGAGTGGCTTCTTAGTTTTCAAGTTTTAATCTACACAAACTCAGAATCAATAAGGTGAGCTAGCGCATCCTTTCATGGTCTTCTATTCAAAAGAGTCCCCAGTATCTGGATTATTTCAGGGGTCTAGAGTCTGTGTATTTCCCCAATCTATCTTCTGCAAACATGATCATAAACACGGTCTTAAACTTGGACCTCTTCACAGTGTCATGAATTCTCTTTAGCCTGCTGGTAACTAGCAGATTCTAAATCAGGAATATTTTAGGAGGAATTGGTGCCTTCAGGAAAAACACTAGAATGGGACAGAGTTGAAGTACGTTTAGGAGAATGTCTTTATTCAAAATGATTTCCTGGACTGTATGAGGACTAAAATGCCAAATTGTGCTTTGAAAAGAATCCTTACTTTTACTTTATCCAGGAAGGCATAGGTGAGGGAGTGGGAAAATCCCAAAATAAATCATACACATTATGATAATATGCCTCTTATGAAAAAAGCATTAGTAAATGTTGCCATGAGATAAGACTGCATTAAAAAATAGTGTGATTATTGTGGTTTTTTTTTTTTTTTTTTTTAAATTTATAAAGCCACTCAAAATCAGTTTGGAGGAAAGACTCTTCTCATATTCTGGGACTCAGCCTAACCCTTTGGCTTTCCAAATTACTAGCCACCTTTCCCTGCTCAACATCCAGCCTGATGGTTGCTAGGCAACAGAAGAATAGCACTGAGAACTAAGCATTAACTCTTCTCATTTGGCTTTTTTAGCAGGGAGCAAGAAAGGGGAGAAGACAGGAGAATGGCTGTAGTCACCGAAGGAATATTTGCTACAGGACAAAGGACAGGTCTAGAAATTTTAGGTCTGTCCTAGGCGCCTGTCAATAGCAATGTGATCTGTAAAATCAGCTGACAGGCATCTGTGGGTACGGATACACACCAGCACAGCTGACGGGATTACACATTAGTTATGTACTTCAAGGGATGTTCACTCATCAAAGGATTTGGGATTTGTCTGCCTGTTTGGTTTAAACTAAACTGTCACCAATTGTTTTATATTGAACAGATTCATTTGTTCTTCAAAAAACAAAGAAAATTTGCAACCCCCAAAAATCCTCATTACATTTTTTCTCCATTTAGTAATTCAGACTACATCCATTTTTAAATTTTAAACACGCCACACTGTGGGGCGCCAGGCTGACTCAGTCAATGGAGCGTGTGACTCTTGATCTCAGGATTGTTGAGTTTGAGCCCCATGTTGGGTGTAGAGATTACTTAAAAAAAATAAAAATAAAAATATTGAAAAGTCCCCAAACATGCCACATCTTTATACTACTCTTTGTTTGATTAACTGGTTATGCTGTGTAAGTGTTTGAGGTGACCAAATATTGAAGAAAGGCCACAGTGTCACTGTGAAATCATCTTTAGTAAGTCTTGTAAATATTATGCATACTTTAGGCAGTATGGACATGGACTACATCTTAATATGCTCACTAAATAGCAAAATGACAACTGCATATTTGAAACATGGACTTTTTCTCAAGTTACTGAAATATCCAGAATAAAGATTCTGACCATCTTATCCTATTTGTTTTACTGCATTTTTAATGCTAATGAGAGTCACAAGCATTCTTTAGTCACAAAGTTCTATACTGCGGCATATTTTACTATCGACAAATATTCCATCCAAGTAAAACCAGTGGGATACTAAAAAAAAAGTTCCAGCTTACAATTGAATGAAAACTCATGTCTCAACTGATTCCGTTTGGTTTTATTTGTACTAACCTTTGGCCCTGGCATTCCGTTTTGTCCCACTGTTCCAGGCAACCCGGGCTCACCCTCATAATAAAAAATAGATACTATTAAATAAAATAGACAAAATCCATACATTATATAGATCAGTAGAGGATAGAGCTATCCAGTAGTGCTCTAGAAGTAGAGAGAGAGAAAAAAGTGACTACTAGTGTAAATACAAGTTGGCTCATTTGGTCCAAAATTCTATGTGCTCAGGACAAAGGATAAAACAGGTTAATTTCCTTCATTCAGTCTTGTCTCCATTAAGAAAGTTGAAGCAACTCACCAAAGGAAATGAATATCTAGCATGATGTTGGGTACCTTGTAGGCAATAAATAAGCATCTGTGGAATGAGTTAAAGATATCTAAAAACATAATCACTCCTGATGGAGAACTTTTAAGTGGTTCACCAGCTCAGAACATAAGGATGAAATCATTATGAGACAATCAGTCTAAAGCTTAGTGCACACACACATCTTTGAACACCTACAAAATCAGACACATTTGACACAAGAGTGAAAAGTAAAAATGGCTTTGGTTTCTCTTCTCAATTTCACTGTAAAAAATAGAATAAAACATTTAGAACTGTGGCTCTCAAGGTCATATTGAGTGATAAGCATTTGGGAAAAAGATGGTTACTAGGTCAGAAAGGTTTCCCCTTTCAGAAAGAAAAGGTTGTAAGGGCACCTGGGTGGCTCAGTTGGCTGAGCATCTGACTTTAGCTCAGGTCATGATCTTGCAGTTTGTGAGTTCAAGCCCTGCATTGGATTCTTTCCCTCTCCCACTAGTGTACTCTCTTTCTCTCTCAAAATAAATAAATAAACTTAAAAAGTTTTTTTTTAATTAAAAAAAGAAAAAGAGGAGGTTTCACAGGCTCTGAATCAGCAATTGTTTGCTAAAGAGGACAAGTCCATAAAGTGCCCAGAAACAAAGGTAGGACACAGGTTCTCAATGCTTCTGTGTGGCTCAAAGTTAGATCAACTAGAATTTCATTTTCATTTAAAAACATTCCCAAAGCTCTTTACTGTGTGGTTCAATGACGGGATGGCTTTCTTCCTTCCACCAAAGGGAGTAAAGTTGTTCCTTAACTGATTTAAAAATAAAACACTATTTTTAGAGTAGTTTTAGGTTCACTGCAGACTTAGTTGATTTTTAAGTGAGTTTTCTTAGTCACCTGGAGGGCAGAGATTGTGCTATTTTTGTATTTGTGCTCTCAGCTTCACAAACATGTACATTAGTAATAATAGTACCATTTTTAAGTGCCAGGAACTTTACATTCATCAACTCATTTATTTTCACAAATTTCTATGAGGTAAGTACTACCTTTATCTCTATTTAACAGATAAAGAAATTGGGGCACAGAGAGGTTAAGTAACTTCTAGATTTATATAGCTCCAGGCAAGATTTGAACTCTCATGATTTAGTTTAAGAGGTTGTGGTCTTAATACGATGCATTCCTGAATGAATGAAAGCATCTAGAAATTGGGAGCGAATACAAAGGAGTATTTCTATCCTCATTATTATCGGTTTATACTCCTCATTTTTATAAGTGACCTTACAGAATGTATAGAAACCTGACTTAAATTTAACTTTTATAAAGATGATTTGTGTACCAGCTAAACTAATAATATGAAGCCTACATTATCCTTCTAGAAAAGTAAAACGTATTACACTGGATTATTAAAATTGCTGAAGTCTTAACTTCCTGGAAGAACTTCTGCTTCATAAATAAAGTTACACTATAATTATAACTCTTGCACTCTCCTTGGATAAATGGCAAAAATGTTGACAGAAGAGCAATGGCCATTATAGGAAAATTTTGACTGGTCATTTTTACATCACAAAGACTAAGAACTTGGAAATAGAATACACCCTGAAAGAGGATTATCATTTACTATGCAACAGAAGATGAGTTATCAAGTCTGCTTTCTTCAAAGAATCGACAACAGGATGCACTAATATCATAACTCATGGTTTAATGCAAATAAGAGATGCTGCTAGGAAACAATATGAACTTTGTTTAGCCTTTCAAAGAATAACCATGGTAGCCAGAATAATCACAAAAAAAAAAATAGTTAAGCCCCTGGAAGTGAACAAAACACATGCTGAGATTTTGAAGCAAGGAAGAGAGACGTTGCTTAGGTATCTGCTTAACATCCTCCTTAATATATGAACACTGAAGGACTAAAACTTTATCCTTTTTTAAAAATTTTATATATTGTTAAAATAATCTTTTAACATAATAGGAAACAAAAAATGCACCTATAATTCTATCACCTGTAATAATTGTTTTCATTTTGTCCTGTTTCCTTGTTAGTCTTTTTTACTTATGCTTACGTATTTTCAAGCAATTGTAAGCTTATTACATAGTTTCATGTTCTGATTTTTTTAATTTGATATGACATACTTGTTTTCACATACTGTTCATGATTGTCTTATGAACAGTTTATCATCGATCAAAGTCAGGTGTGATCATATGTTTGATCTGTCCCAAATAGTTGAATACTTAGGTTGTTTTAAATTTTTCTATTAGAGATAAACTAAAACAAACACCTCTGTAAATATTTCTAAATTGTTTTTCTAAAGGATTCTGAGTTTTAGCTGCTTCTATCAGCCCCCACTTGTGTTACTTTTTCACATTTTCATCAGCACTGGATACCACAATTTTAATTCTTTTCAGGGCGATTTCCATAAGCACAAATGAGAGTTTACCGTTGCTCAGTTTTACATTTATCACTTGTAAGTTAAATATTTTGTCATGTGTTTATAATTTATAGATATCTCACAAAATTTTAAGGCTGACAGTGAATAAAGCTGCTTCCTGAATGAATTAAGGGAAGAAGGAAAAGTGACTCATAGCATTTTATCTTTCTAATAGGTTATATCAAGAAAAATACATTCAAACTTAGATTAAAAGGCTATGGAACATTCTGCTACTATCCAAACTGAGTTCCCAGGTTGTGTGAAAGGAACGTTAAGGAAGAAGTGCTGTATAATTCTGACCACCAAGGCTGAGCTATGGGATTCTGGAAGCCATTAATTCACTCAATTAACACTTACTGAAAGCTTTCTCCCTGTTCTACTCTGGGCTAAGTGTTTCATGGGATATAAAGATGAAACCGACATGACAGGCACTTGTGCCCAAAGAGCTGACTTTTGAGTGGGAAAAAAAGATACCTACAAAAAATAACTTGAGGACATCTAATTAAGGTCATAGAACTTTTTTTTTTAAAGCAAAGTTTTCTTGCACTTCATGAAATAAAGAGACATAGATCAAAGTAAAGTGTTACAGAAGAATGATCCATATGTCATGTAGTATATTAAGATTTTCTGGTGTGTGAGGACAAAATATTATCATGAGTCCTCTTCAAAAAATGTTACTATATTATAATACTACATAATGTAGTAAAAATGTAAATATGCAAGAAGTTTATAAAGCAGAGACCAAAATATTAGAAATAGGTTTTGCTTGTGTGTAGAGTGTTAGTCTCCTTTTGTTGGAGAATATATTCATCTATTTTTTTGAAAAGTTTATTCATTTATTTTTGAGAGAGACAGAAAGTGCGTGTGTATGCACAAGTTTGGGAGGGGCAGAGAGAGAGGTGAGTCTGCAAATCCAAAGCAGACTCCAGGTTCTGAGCTGTCAGCATAGAGCTGGATGCGAGGCTCGAGCCCACAAACCGTGAGATCATGACCAGAGCTGAAGTCAGACACTCAACCGACTGAGCCACCTTGGCACCCCTGTATCCATTTCTGAATACATTTCACAAATATTCCAAAGAGAATACAAAAAACAGAAGCTAACATCTTAACCTCAGATAGAATGCTAAGGTTTTCTCTATTATATTTTAAATTCTAAAGCTATTCCCAATTTATTACTCCCAAATGACAACATGAATATTTGAACTAAAAGTAAGTTGAGTCCAACTTTTACGAAAGTTTTACAAAACTTTTATGAAAGGTGGCTTCCTACTTTTTCTTTCTTTTTTCCCTTCTTCCCTCCCTCCTTCCTTCCCTCCCTCCCTCCTTCCCTCCCTCCTTCCTTCCTTCCTCCCCTCCTTCCTTCCTCTCTCTCACTCTCTCTCTCAAACCAATGCTCTTTAGAACCCTAATGTAAGACATCACTCAAGACTCCTACAATTATTTCAGGTCCTGCTAATTGAGGGCAAATTGAAGGAATACTGAAAGATAGAAAGGAATGCAATTGTCTTATGAGATTGAGCGCTAAAGGGAAGTAGGCTATTTAGTGATAATATTGCTTTCCTGATGGCGATTGCTTTTTATTCTGACAATGGGAATTTACAGTGAGTTGTAGTTTAAAATTTTCAGCATAATGTAATTTTACATTCACTTGTCAGAACTGATTTTGTTTAAGTACTGCATTTTCAAAAAGAACTCATCCAAACAGAAGAGGAAAATAACTACAAGGAATGCGGACCACTAATGGGTGGCAAGAATGATTCTGAATAGAACATGGCATGTTGTTGTCTTTTTTTCTGACATTTTTAGCTCTTCCTTAGGTTTATTTATTTTATTTATTTTTTAACTTTTTTATTTGAGTGCAGTCAACACACAACGTCACACTAATTTCAGATGTACAACATAGTCAATCAACTTCTCTATAGGTCATGCTATCTCACCACAAGTGTAGCTACCATCTGTCACCATACAACAGTCACAGTCATATAATATCACTGACTATCCCCATGCTGTGAACATAGCATCAGTCTTAAGGCCATTCTCCTATTTCTGAGGTTGGGGGTGTTGGTGTACACAGGCAGTAAAATAAAGACTAATGGTCACTGATAACCCATCTGAAACACCAAAGTATACTAAACCTTTTTTCTGGACTATGACAATGCATAGAGAGATCTCCAAGCTTCAGGAGTGAGCAGAATAGACATTTAGTCCCCTTCTGCAGGCAGTCATGGTGGGGAGTGGCTGTCCCTTTATAAGGCTTTAGGGCCTCAATGTCTTTGGCAGCAGTTGGGTAAATAGCACTTGGTAGAGCAGGATTCTTTGAAAGTAGTGAGGCTCTCAACAGGGGCTTTTAGATACAACTGTTTAGGGAAGGGGTACCTGGGTGGTGCTGTCCATTAAGTGTCCAACTCTTGTTCTCAGCTCAGGTCATGATCTCAAGTTTGGTGATGGTTCTGATGGTACGGAGCCACTTGGGATTCTTTCTCTCAGTCTCTGTTCCCCTCCCCTGTTTGTGCTCAATCTCTCTCTCAAAATAAATAAATAAACTTAGATACAACCGTTTGGGGGAAAAGTCAAGAAAATGAGGTTTCTGCTCTCCACTACTATTAATTCTCTCTAGTTTACTCTAGGTTAGTTTTCTACTCTAGTTTCCTAATGGCAAATGAGTATGAACACAAACTGGGGTAAAGGTAGGAAGTACAAAAATGACTTACATATTGTGAAATTTATAGAAATGTAGCATTTTACAACACAATAATATAACATAAAAATTCTAGCCCCAACCTTTAAATGTTTTCAATGTTCTAGAAAAATTATTTGTCATTTTGCACACCTGTCACTTCCTTCAGCCTCAGCTCAAATGTCTCCTTATTACAGGGGTTTTCTGGATACCTCAACACCATGGCACCACCACATCCTATATCCACCGTCTTACTTTATTTTCTTTGTTGCACTAATTATCACACAAGGTATACTTTTTTGGTTTCAAATCTATCTCCCCTACTAGGAATGCCACATTTAAGAAATAAAAATACAGGACATCCACTTAAATTTTAATTTCAAAGAAACAACACAATTTTTAACTTACGTATATTACAAATAATGAATGGGACATAGTCATATTGGACATTAGGTGTTGTTTATCTAAAAGTCAAATTTATTTGGGCATCCTGTATATTAACTGGTGACCCTATTTCCACCTCTACCCCCTCACCACCCTAGAATATGAACTTGGTCTGTTTTGTTCACTCCTCATTCCACATTGCCTCAAAACTGTACCTTAAACATAATAATTGTTCAGTACATATATGTTGGAGAAAGGAATGAATACAGGAGAAGCAAATACATTAAGCCCACTTTAAGATGTGAAGCCCTTATAGGCCTGGTGAGAGACTGAGACAGCAAGACTTCTGGGAAACTGGAAAAACCTATAAGCATGGTGGCAAGAGATGGCTCTTTGTCTCAGCGATAGCATGGCAGCCATGAAGCCCAGGAAAAAGACGGAGAGATGTCAACCCAACAGTGACCTCTCCAGTCTCATAGGTCAGTCTGAAAAATCAGAATTGAAGAAGAGAGGAATTGCTTGGGGTAATGAAGGGTGGGGTGCACTGGGGGAGGAGTTCCGTGAGGTGTAGGATGACTTGAATGAGCAGAACTTTCATGGCTTCCAAGGGGCTCATGCTCCTGAGCCCCTCCAGTACTCTATCAGGGGAAAGGTGGTTGCCTAGAGCACTGAAGGCTGCCACAGTCCTGCATGTGTGTACAGAGACTGGCCCTTCTGCGTATTTCCATATATTCTTCTATCTGCTCCTTCCTGCACCCCCTGTGCCTCAGCGGAAAGCTGAGCAGTAGCTGGTGCAGTGCTGCTGGTTACATGAATTATCATCTCATCCAAACTTTCCACAAGATCCTTCCAGAGCTTGCATGTGCAGACATTTACCTCATGTAAATGAAGTACCTCATTTACTTAGAAAAATTTAATTGAACTCATGATACTCACATATTATTATTATTATCATTATTTGTTGTTATTGTTGTTGGACTAAAGATGTCACCTGGTGATTTCTTATTCCTCAGACACCTGATTAAACTTGGCCCAAGGCCTGATTTCGCAGGTGAAGGAAGTCACGATATGCTCCCTGTGACCCTTCTGCTGGGGTTCATCTTCGTTTTGCCCCAGACCAGTTCAGACAGATCAGTCAGTTTTCTTCACCAGTTCCCTCCAGAACCCTACTCTCCCCAAGCCTTTTGTGAGTTCAAGATTGAATATTTGGTGTTCCTGGGAAGGTGTCACATCACAGAGCAAGTGGTTTCCCTCATTTCCCTCATCTTGCTGGCTTCTTCTTCTCCCCTTTCCATCTCGACTTCCTCCTTCCTTTCCTCCCTCTTAGACCACCCTGTGCATTCAGCTTCACTCTCTCTAATGTAAAATGATTTAGAAGTTTCTAAAAGGCTTCTGCTTCCATGCCGTATCTCTAATTCTTTCCCTCCTTGCCTGGAGGTAGAGGAAGCTTTGTTACCTGGTCAAAGAAAAACCAGAAAACCTGAGTGGGTTTGGTTATGCGTCCTATAGAGGGCTTTGTTTTCTTTATCTAATCAGCAAAATCCCTTCTAAAAATTACAATGTCTCTTGTCCATATTGGTAATATGAATACCAATGAGTAGAAAGTTGACAGATCTATCAGCTAGCAGCTTACTAAAAACATTCTATTTCACATAACTTCCTGAAATGGGTCTTGAAATGATTAAAATAATAACTAAACTGAACCTAGTAACCAAATATACATTATGGTTTTTAAAAAGAGTACAGATGTCTATGGAGCACCTGGATGGCTCAGTCCATTAAGCATTCAACTCTTGATTTCACTTCAGGTCATGATCACAGGGTTCTGGGGATGGAGAGAACTTGAAAGTCCAGCACTAATGGGGCTTCAGCTTTGCTTTGCTCTGGCAACTAAACCTTATCACCGAGAATCCAGATTCTTTCATGTCTTCACCCGGTCCTCCTGGTTGCGGCCTTCACCCCAGGGCCTGCTCTCCCCTTGGTTGCTAGGTGGCTGCCAGTCACGCCTGGGGCTTCATTCTTTCCTACCAACATGCAGAGAGTGAACGAGTGTTTTCCCCCAAACATCCCACAAGACTTTGGAGTTCCTGTGTAAGTGGGCACACGGAGGTCATGGCCTCTCCCTCCTTCCCTGCCTACAAAAATGCTGGATACTGATTAGCTATTACCACTGTGATTTCTTTTCTAACCGTCCCAGTCCCATGGGAAGTTGTAAGAATCCCTGATTGTCTATTTTAAAAGAGATTCATGTAACACAAGGGAGAGAACAACTGTGTTGTATCTGACTTATCCCAATGCTAAGAAACTCTTCCACTTCACACCACCCTTTTTATCCATTTTGATTCTTTCTTCCCCAAAGAGAAGTCTTTGTTCTTCATCTTTTTTCCCCATAAGAGTACGCACGGTGAATAATTTTTATATGTATATGGAAAAGACAGCCCTCTGTGGCATCGTGGTGCTCTCTGGCTGGTTTTTGCTCATTTTGCTACCTTTTTTAAAGTTATTTAAAAATGAAATGCTGGGTAGAGTTTCCTTTAGGCCCAGGCAAACAGTGATTCTCATCTTGCCTGTTCCGGCCCTCCTGTGGTGTGACCCTCCCCACAGTGGGAGGAGTCCACGGGACCAGGGAGGCAAGGCTCCTCAAAGCCCAGCCTCTCCATTTCCAGATCATGTCCCAGGCACCTGCGACCCAGGAATTCCTGCCTCAGCTGTCCTGATTCTGCTTTTAATGCCGGTATTGGCCTCTGCTCCAGGTCCATATTCCCATGAGTGACAACACAGCTGGTTTAGGTGTGCATGGCTAAAGCTGTGTGTGGCCTTGGAGCAGCTATCGATAGGGAGCTGTGGGCAAAGCGTACAGGCTGTGATGTTCACACACAACCCCAAGCCCTTGCTGGTGAATAATAGGACTGGGGTTGGGAAAAGAAGGGAGGATGTTAGTCCTGTGGGGTGGGTCATCCATGTGTACTTCTACCCAGACCTCACCTTCAAATCTTAGGGGTGTGCTCAAGGCACATAATTTTCATTTATGTAAGTTTCACCCAAAATAGCACAACTTAGCTGTTTTCTGCGAGCACTCAATTCTTAGCTATCACTTTGCATATGAATTTCTTTGTTCAAATGTTCAAGTTTCCTACCTTCTCTGAGCCTTAGTATCTTCATTTAGCAAATGAATATTATAATATTTACCTGAAAGTTTAATCAGAAAAAGTAAAGTAATAAATGTAACTTTATTAAAATATGTGTCTGACCAAGAGACACCTTTATTCTTCAAAAGTGGTTCTGTTAAGTATTCTAGGACTTGCAACATAATGTGCCCTTGATAATATATCCATTTTTTTAAGTTTTAAAACCCAGCTAGTTTCTCCTTTCCGAAAGTGTAGCTCTTAATGATAAATCTATGTATAGTTCGAATGATAAATTCTTTTTTTCTCTTGGGAAGAGCATGCATCTAATTATTATTTTTTTAATGTTTTATTTGTTTTTGAAAGAGAGAGAGAGAGAAAACTAGCAGGGGAGGGGTAGAGAGAAAGGGAGACACAGAATCCAAAGAAGACTCCAGGCTCTGAACTCTCAGCAGAGCCCAACGTGGGGCTAGAACTTGTGAACTGGGAGATCATGACCTGAGCTGAAGTCAGGTGCTTAACCGACTGAGCCACCCAGGCACCTCTGAATGTGTCTAATTATTAATAGAAAGGTTAAGTGGTTATGTCCAACTGGAAAAATTCTAAAGATCAGTGAAGAGTCATAGAAAGAAATAATAGTTCTTACTAACATTTGCTTATATGCCCAGGAGGCTTCTGAGTCATGGAGTTATTAATGTCTCTAAAACAGAGAGGAACATGGTCTGTTCTTATTGAATATTTTATTTAAGTAGTGCCTGGGTGGCTTAGGTGGTTGAGCACTGACTTAGGCTCAGGTCACAATCTCACAGTTTATGAGTTTGAGCCCTGCATCAGGCTCTGTGCTGACAGCTCAGAGCCTGGAGCCTGTTTCAGGTTCTGTATCTCATCCCTGTACCCCACCCCTGCCCCGTCCCTCCTTCATTCATGCTCTGTCTCTGTCTCTCAAAAATAAAATGAACATTAAAAATTTTTTTTAAATATTTTATTTAAAAATATTTCACATATTTTAATAAAGTTACATTTATTACTCTACTTTTTCTGATTAAACTTTGAGGTAAATATTATAATATTCATTTGGTAAACAAAGATACTAAGGCTCAGAGAAGGTAGGTAACTTGCCCAAGGGCATACAAATACTGAATGGCAGAGCTGAGATATTCTGAATTTAAGATCCTTATTCTTAATGGCAGAACCAGAGTCTTGTGCAGTGAGAACAGACTGTCTGGCTTTAAAGCTGAACTCCATCACAAACACCTCGGAAACTCTGGACAAAATATTTATCCTTTCTGTGCTCCCATTTCCTCATTTATAAAGTGGAGATAATGCTAGTTCCCCCCTCATAGGATTGCTGTGAGGAATAAGTGAGCTATTCTGCACACAACACAAGGGACAGTGTCTGTCAGTAAATGCTGAATACATGTTAGTATTTATTATATACTACACTCTTGGTTCTCTGCATTGGGTAGAGAAGGCAGAGAAGGGACTCCTGAAAGAAATTCGATTTCTCATAAATTAACCCCACTGATGCTGTTTCACAGTTGGAAAATGGTTACTTGGCAATGTGGCCTTGAATGAAATGGACGGAACTGGGTAGATGCTAACCTATTTGGATCATCAAAATAAGTTACTTCATTGCAGCCCTATTTTTAATACAAGTTCCAAAATTCAGAGTACTCTTTAGAGGTCAGAGCTTCTGATACAAGAACAGGCTTTGTGGCTTACATTGATTTAATAGTTTAGAGGTCATAAGCTGGAGAGAAGGTAGACCATGATGAACACAAAAGCCCCACAGTGGTAAATTCTAAGACCAAGCTTGTCTGTAATTTAATTTGTAAGTACTGCACCATAGCGGTAGTTTCTCTCCTCTTGCCAAATGCCGCTCACCTGTTAGGTCTCACTTAGAGTCACTTACATATTCAGAGAAGCATTAGTTGGCCCGGCTGCCCTGTCCTTATATGCCACAGTCATACTGTAATGTAACAGGTTTTTAGTGTAACTGTTCATTTAATGTCGCCATCCCCAGTTAGGCTGGAAATTTCATGAGGGCAGAGACAGCTTTAATGTCAGTGCTTGGATGGCTTAGGAGCGAAGGCTGAACCAACGATGGAAGAAATCAACAAGTGAATCAGTGGATACGTTTATGGGAAGTTTCTTTAAAAAAGCTTTCCCAGATTACATATGCAAGTGAATCTGATCTAGTAAATCAGTATTTTTGTGATCCTTTCTATAAAATATACTCTTTTCAATTAAAACGGGAAATAAGTGGACTTGACATCATAATTCAAACACATTTGCTTTATTGTTTTTTTTGCAACAGCCTGTGAGCAGCTTGCCTTCTCTCACACCCCTTTTCCTAGGAATCCCATCCCTCACATTTTTCCTCCCCTCTTCCAATATTTTAATAGAATGATAGAATTTAGTAGAATGATAACTATTATCAAATTCTATAGTAACATGCTGAAATGAAGTCAGGGGGAAAGTGGTTTTAAAAAAAGTCTTTACTGTACTTCGTTTATTTCAAGCCAACATTAAACTACCTCTTATAACTAACTTATCATTCCTCTTTAAAGGAACTTAAAGTTGATTACATGAAGAATAGAAATATTGTTTGTTCCACTTAACAAGTAAAATTGAATGAAAAGTCTCTTTAAGAGTAAGCTTATATATAAAAATGCTTGAGAATGTATGAATCACATTCAGGTATGAAGTGATTTGACTACGTGGGATGTTCTGGAATAGGAAAATAGTGATATTTATTTAAGAAGAAAGGATGCATCTTATTATTATAATTACTAGAGAAAAAAGTCATGTGTTCTTAGAATTCTAAGGTACATAATTGCTAACTGTAGGAAATAGAAAAATTAATAAAAATAATTTATCTCAACTTTAACCTGCAACATTGTTGAATTGCTGTAAGATACTCTCCCTGAATTGTTAATTAATCTGGAATCAGAAATCAATTATTTCATTTACTCTGAATATCTTTTCTTAAAGTCTAAAATCGGAAAGTCACAACTATATTAGATAATGGACCACTGAATAAATTCTGCTATAGAAAAATTGTAAGCTAACCAACCAGACAACAAACAGAATTATAATATGTTCATATCCTTCAGGAATTTAATTCAGACTGTTTAATGTTAGAGCCAAGGTAGCCAAAGAAAAGAGTTGTTAGTTGTTATAATAAGTGAATCAAGAATAAAAAATACTGAGTTCATTGAATAGTCCACTGAATAGACTTGAATAAACGGCTTGACCTTTGGAAGTCTAAAAGCTCCCATTTATCTGCTCTCTAAATATACTTACAATAAAAATGCCATTAGAAGTTTGCTGTGAGGATTAATGTCAGTGAAGAACTGAGAGACCCATGGATAAGAGATGAAAAGGAACTCTAAATACCATAACTATAAACTAATTAAAATTTAATGTTCCTTAAGAACCTTAAGAACCACATAGCTATCTGAGATAAATTCATAGATGACAGGCTAACATCATTTTTTATTTATATTATGTTTTGAAGTTTAAAAATGATGAATTCTAGAAAATACCTGAAAAATACATGAACAAGATCTTCTGATATTTGTCTTTTGTTTTGGAAACAATCCCCAGGATTCTGGGGCCTGAAAAAAATTCTAACTTGCTTAGACAAAACCATTGGTTTTTAATCCTGAAAATCTTTATCATTATTTTCATAGTAATAATCAGACAAGGCTGTTTACTGCACCAATTAGACTTTTAAAGTACTCTGTCTCTGTCCCCAGATCTCCTCTCTGATGGCATTTGCACAGTGCTTGGCATTGATTGTTTTTTCAAGTAAATTGACATTATGATGGTTTGTTTTTATGAGTGCCAATTAATATGGAAAGAGTAAAAAATATAGGGTTCTAATAACACCTGATAAAAGCTGAGATTAAAAATCACACACACACACACACACACACTCACACACACACATATAAAAATTGTAGACAGCAATTTATTTTGTCAAAGGAGTCTTCAGTTTAAAAGACAGTTCTATCACAAAATTATTTTTAAAATCTCCCACTTCTCCAGTATATCTGAAGAGTAGTGTTTAATTGGCAAATATTCAGATACACATGTATCATGTATGCATGTGGGTGTGTATGTAAGACAGAGAGAGACAGGGACAGAGAGAGAGGGATAATGAATTTTGGATCACAAATAAAATGTTAATTATACCTTTGAACCAACAAGATCTTTTCTTGAGAATTACAAAATTTTGTATCCAATACAATTAGCTGGAGAAGAAGAGGACATCTCATATTTTTAGGTAAGACTTAGTATTAAATGTACCCCAACTGCTTTGACTGCTGGCAACAAATCTAAATTATGGAAAGAGCTTTCAGAATTGGGAACAGAGAATGCTAAAAGCTGATTGAATTAGAACTCAGACACGGGTGACTTTATCTCTTAGAGACTTACAAATAAATTAATGCAGCCCCTCGCTCTCATTTTACAAAGGAAACTGCCTTGAGCCTAGAAAGGAAAAGGGTCTTTCGAAGGTTGCACATGAGGTGAAAGAGCACAGAGCATCCTGATGCAGGGACAGTGCTCCTGGGCAGGTGAGTGGAAAGAAAGCCACGGTACAGAGACATATTTCACCCTCCTGTGTCTAGTTGCATATTCATATTCTTCCTATCATGAGTCAGCTGGCTTCTGCCCCTGCTGGAGGACTCATCTGCTGAAATTCTTACAGTGCGATTACTACTACTGCTACTACTACTACTACTACTACTACTACTACTACTATCGATACTTGGTAACATTTATTGAGCATCGATAACATTACGTTCACTTTAGGGACATTACCTAGTTAGTACTGCAAGGTCTGTATTTATATTTTACATTTAAGCCTTAGAAACATTGTGTAACTTGTCCAAGTGAGGATGAGGAACTGAAGCATTCTCCTTCTGACTGCAGAGTCCACATTTTGTCCTACCACATCTTTCACAGAAGGATGCTTGGGAGCCCTTTGGGGACTGTGATGCCAGAAACAACTAGCCTGGGGCTTAATACCGTGTTAATGCTTATGTAAGTCCTTTCTCCTAATACAATCTGAATAACTGGAAGACATTACAAAAATAAGAAATATTTCGATTAGCAGTCATGGTGCCAATATTTGAAGGAAAATAGTGTAAAAAGACCGCCACTACCAAGTTTATTGGCCGAAGCCAATCACTAATTTTGTCAATCTGAGTGGATGGAAAACAAATAAAATATATTCTTGAAACAATTTACTTTTTTTTATAAGGAAAAGAATATTTCTATTTTCTAGTGGTTATGTGTTGTATTTCTGATGGCTTAGAAATCAGATTCTTCATTAATCATCTGAAAACTATTTTCTAAGCAACAACAGTACTTCTTTGGAAAAGTGAAATTGTGATGTAGAAAAAAATATTTTCTTAAGACAGTTTGAGAATATTTAGGTGTTTTAAAAATTATATTATTGTAGGTTCTTTTCTTAGAAAAACAAATTATAGAGATCCAAAACACATTTCATATGCTTAACTACAGAATTATTACTCTATTTCCATCTTTGTTTTTACTGTCTCAATGACCTGCTTTTCAATGAAGGAGACTCATGGTTTTTGCACTTTATTTTCCTAAAGATGATATAGCAAATAGTAGATAATTACTAGTGGTAACAGAAATTGCATTCACAACATTTTAGGTTAAATTCTATGGAATAAGAAAAAACAATCTTAAGTTACATTTTGCCAATACCTTCATAAAAGTGTGAAATTATTTAGCTTCCCTAGGCCTTATAGAAAACACTTTAAAATGCCACAAAGATGTGTAACAAGACATAAAACTGCAAATATTAACTGTCTGTCTCCTTGAAATATAATTTAAACTTGGTGAGTACGACAAGAAAATGTCACATTCCTTTCTCATACTAAGGAAATTGCATATTTCCTTTGCAAAAATAAAGAATACATGGTCTTCATAAACATGTATGTGACAGTTTTAAAGTTGTTTTGTTTCAGGTTAAAGGTTTCTATAAATTTTCCTGATTGTCCAAAAGTTGAAAAAAAGCAAAGAAGTAAAGGCAAAACATTAACCTTAGATGTACAAGCTTTGTTTTTTACAATGCTAAAAATATTTCTGTTATATCCATATTTTGTCCACTGTAAATATTATCTTAAGTAACTTAAAAATCCATCTTAGAATGAATATACTCTCAGATTTTTGTTTCCCTCCATGATCTGCCATGTTCTAAATAGGAAGTTAATCATCACTCTTTACCAGGATTTGTGAAGTAAACAGATATGCATTTTACTAAGTGGAAAATAGAGCAGTGACCTGGACAGTTAACTGCTGATGACTGCATAGTGTTTGCTTGTGGACTAAGGGATACCATAAGGCTTAGTTGAGGACATTAATTCCACAGGGAATTGAGTAATTCTGGAAACAGAGAGCTCTTTTAAGACATAGGTCAATCGGAATTTCATTAAAATAAAATAAAGGAAAAGTTTATTTATAAAATCAAACACTGTCCTAACACTGGGCTTTATGTATACTTACCATTTAATCCTCATATTGTCCTTAAAAGGTAGAAATTGTTATTGTCTCGCTTTTTATAGGTGAGGACACTGAGGCCAGAGAATTCAAGGACTTGGCCAAAATTCATGTGGCCTCTAAGTCTCAGATTCATGCCTTTTGCTAGCTCAGTAGGTTTTAATAGTGATTATTAATGTCTTATTAGAGAAACAAAGATGGACAAGATGAGAAAGGTCACAGGAGCACTATTCTGTCCGTAAGCTTTGGGCTCATTATGATTTCAGAATTTAATCCAGAGGGTGTGGATTTAAAATTCTCTGTTGAACACAAGCTGCTGGGTCATAGGATTTCACAGGGTCAGCCCAAAAACTCTGAGGGAGACAAGAAAGTTCCTAGCTCAGTTCCCTGGCTCCTGGTAGACTGGCTTTGTTAGCTGCCAATCAGGCGGGCTTTCCTGGTCTCTGTAGAGATTCTAGGTTGAAAAGCCAGTCAGAACTGTTGGGAAGCAAGGAATAGCAGCCCCACCTGTGGGATGATGCTAGATGCTCTGTCCAACCAGTAAGTATGTTGTAGGAATAGATACACACACACACACACACACACACACACACACACATACACAGCTAAGTCTATGTAGAGTTGTAGGGCTTTCTTACTTTATCTTTGCATCATTATTAACAGAACAATAAAAGGGTAGTACCAGAGCTTAGCAAGTCTATTTAAATCCTAATTTTTCTTAACAGTAAAAAAGAGCTTACTCCTAGTTTCAGAATATTCCAATAGGCTCCCTCTGTAAGAATAACTTTTGTTAATGAAAGAAATAATACATGTTACTTTCGTCATGACAAGAATAACCTGGGCGTATTTTGTTCATCACAATTAATGTTAAACACAAATTTTTTTTCCTATTCCATGTATATTTATAAGAGAGACATAGCTGTATCTCCTACAAAACTTATCAAAATAAAATGGAGAATTTTCTAAGAGTTTCTATTTACTGTATCATTAGAAATTAAATTAGTTTGATCTTTTGCACCATAATGTCCTCATATTTAAAAGCATATGTAGTGTTTTATAAGTATATAAACTTTTTACTAACATTACCAACTAGAATAATTTTGTGACTTGAATCCCCTTAAAATGATAAAAAAAATATTCTATAGAACTTACCTTTTGACCATTCACCCCTGGAATTCCAGGCATTCCAACAGAACCCTAAGAAGAGACATGATTAAATTAAGTAGATGTGATCACAAAATATTTCAAGTCTAAATTTATATTGTATTAGTTATGTCAGCCATAACTTTACCTTGCTAAAACATGTGTGGGAGGCTAAATTTTTCAGATCTTATCCACTGTATTCAAATACGTAATGTAAGCAGATTATCAAGCATTCCCAGAAACTATGCAGTTAAATTTAACCATGTTTCCAAATATCCACTTAATCCTAATATGATTTTAAAGAAATTCACATCACAAATTGATATTGAGAGTGGTCAGAAGGTCATCTGGCTCTAAATTTGAGTGCTTTTAAGAAACAAATTGGCTTAATTCCACCTGGTTACAGTAGCAGTAACCCTTGAATTTCATGAGTCTAAATACCATAAAACAAAAGGTAATTAAAATAATAACTACTTGTTCCACAATTAGTCAAATAGGAGATCCCTACTCTAAACTCAAGTTGGTTGTATTTGAAGCATTTTCTCCTGGACTTCCAGGGAGTACATTTAAGCCATGTGACTGTGAAGATGTCTTCCAAAGACTAAAAAAGGGGTTACAAATATTAAGAGTGAGTAAGAATAAGGAAACAGCACATCAAATATTGTTACCTGTGTGTATGTTCATACCCACTGGGACACATGTGCACATGCGCATGGGTGATTATGAATGGTTGGACATAGGTGGGGTGAACTGAGGATAAGAAAGCTAATATCACCTGACAAAAATCTATGAATTTACCTGGATATAGAAACACTAACAAATGTTTTTATTTTTATGTTTTACTTTATTCTTAAAGCTTATTTATTTTAAGAGAAAGTGCATGCACAGGGTGGGGCAGACAGAGAGGGTGAGAAAGAACTTCAAGCAGGTTCTGTACTGTTAGTGCAGGGCCTGATGTGGGCCTTGATCCCACAAACCATGAGACTGTGACCTGAGCAAAAACCAAAATTAACCAACTAAGCCACCCAGGCGCCCCAACAAATATTTTAAAATAGTGATGTCATTTCCCCTTTCAGGCTCTGGAGAAACCATGTTTAAATAAAATGTGTTCATTCTTTGTCTCACACTAGAGTTTTCTAAGTTGATGTACAATATTAAATTTCTTTAATAGTAATGGGAAAAAGGTTTTTTTTTAAATGAGTATATATAAACCTGAAACTGCTCTAAGAGAGAGTCTATTAAAAATACAGTCATGAAAAAATATATATATAGTTATTATATACAAAACAAATTGAGATGGCAAGCTCCTTAGTGCTTTTGGTAATTATATTGAGTGGGTCATTAAAAGACTTCCCGAAGCCTCAGGCAGTAATTTTACCCTGGTTGCATGTGGATTAGGGTAGCTTTACAATTTCACACCATGCTTAATAGAGACATTATTGCGCAGGACAAAGTGTTCTTATACACAAGTTGTCTCACAACTCATTGGCTTTTACTTGGTTTGTAGGATTATGTTTCAACAGATGCCACATGCCCAGCACTTGGGGGATAAGAAGTCTCTATCTTTGATGGATTCCAAAGATAAAGAATAATCACTTTTCCACCTGTTGTAATGCAATTGTTTTCTTTAGTTTTCTGCAAGTTAAATATCCCTTTCCCCCCATTGTGAGATGGGAGTTGTAACAGGGAATGGAGACTTAGTGATATTTTGTTGGCAAAGGGCCATCTACCTGCTATTGATATATTTACTACTGTAGAATTGATGTAATTTTAGGAGCACTAGACCCTCTCCACCAGAATGTAATGGTGAATTCTGAGGACTGAGAAATGGCAATCAGGAAGTCACCTCAACAAAGGAAAACAATAGCGTACCAATAGAACACCATCACCAAACCAAAAGTACATCTTTTGTTCTGGTCAGTTCCAAAGTCATTTGGTAATAATATATTTAAGCAGGACCATGCATTCAATTTGCAATGTCATATGACCCTTGAAATTCTAAGTTTTGTCACAATGTTTTACCAGTATTTGAATTAAAAATTCAATAACCTACAAGTTTGGCAGACAGCTTAGAAAGAATTTACTCCGGATATACTAGATATTCTGTAAGGGAGTTGATTAGAAATCTAATGGCTCACATTATATGACTGTATTTTTAGAAAGCAAAATGCACAAACCAGATTGCTTCAGCATGGCTTACAGTAGCTAATTCTATTCACCTCTCATGCTAGCCATTAGGCAATGGGAGTGTAATTACTTCCCCAGTACTGTTTATACTCTACCTTTTGTCCTGAAGGCCCCAGAGGACCCTAAAAAAAGAAAAACGATTCAATTAACATAATAATGTAACCATTTAAACTTAAACGACCAATTAAAACTGTCTGAGTCTGCAAGGGTCTCTTTGCTGTGCAGAAATATGCTGATGTTTTGTACATCAAGGAAAATGAAAATTATCGGTTGGAAGTACACAATAGGTCTTTTCTTCTCTCTCGTTCTCTTTTGATGAACATTAAGCATATGCAGTAAGATTCTTATTTTTCCTTTAAAAAAAGAATTTTTGCTGTTCCAGTGCATCTGTTTCTTCAAATACCTGCAAATCTATCACATCAATCTCATTTAGAAGGCTAGAGATGTAGCTGCTAGAAGCAGTTAAAATTCAGGGTGGTTCCCCAGCAAACAGGCATGTTATTTGACTTCTGCATCTGCAAAACTTCGGTAAGCAGATTTGCAAAGGAAATAATTGAATAGCAACACAGAGAAACAGGTTTTGCTCCATTCTTCCTCTTATGAAATGTGCCCAATTGACCTACACAAAAACCTGTTTACAAGAGAGGATGCTGAGATCAACTGCAGCACCTAGGGTGGACCAGAAAAGGAAACAAAAGGTGCAGTCAGCTGTCTATCATATCATAACCTATAATATTGGGGGCTAGGGGAGGGGCAGAGAATATGATATTTAGGAAGTTGAATGGGAATATTTACATATAAAATGAAAATAATGGCAGTTCTGAGATTTAGCAGTCTTTCAACCACAAAATTAGCATTGGGATTCCTTTGGCTTGATGTAGAACAAGGCACAACTTTGAGATGGTGGAAAAGAGCACAAAGACATACATCTATAATTCTATTTATGTCTGTTTTTGAATAAAAAATATTAAGCATTTTTCCAATTCTTTCAAAAGTACTTTTATTTTTAGTATATGTTAACAGAGTTATACTTTTTATAATGCTAGCTTACTCTATCATTTCATGTTAACAAGCTCTGTATTCCATTACACCTCACGAATGGCTAGCCTATTTTCAATGTGTGACATTTCAGATAATCAGCATCTTAGGTCATACTCTTTAACATTAAAGAAAGCAGTAGAGTGCACATTAGAGAGAGAATTAGTCATGCATAATTTTTTTATGAAAAATACACAATGTTTAGGAACATTCAGCGAATCTGTTCCTCATAAATTATTTCATAATCCTCACAGGAAGAGTAAGAATTTCCTCATAAAATCAGCTTTAGGTTATTTAGAGTGCACTGTGCAATATCACCTTTGTATGTTCCTTTTTTATTTACTCAACCAACCAACCTCTTAATGAGCTTGTTATCCGGCATATCTGTGCGGTCAGACATACTCCCTCCCTATCTCATTCTATTTAAAACTCTCCCTGTTTTAGATTTTGCAGAGAAAACAGAGGCTATCAGGTGTAAATTCCCTCAACATCATGTCTCTCATCAATTCAAACCCACGTGGACCTCCTTCCTATGTCACAGGGAGAAGAGACACTCCTCCTCTGCAGGCAGATTCATCCAGTAGACTCTGGAATCCATCCTTGCCTCTGTCCTATGGGATCCTTCTCCATCAATTATCCCTGCATCTGCATCAGAGCCTGCTGCTTCAAACTAGTTCCTTCCCCTTAGTACGTAAACAGGTTTAATCATCTCTCACTTGGGTAAATTGTTTGGGAAGTGAATGCTAATGCTAAGTAAAGGCAGAATTTGGAAGTTGTAGTGATTGGACATCTGACAGTAAAGAAGACTTGGTTTTATCACGGTCAGTGAGTCCATTTTCCCAAGCATCTCTAGGGCATTTTACTTCTTAAAATGTTGATGTTAGAAAGGAAATCATATAACAAAAGGTGCATTAATTCAATGTTTATACTGAGAATGTATATGTTCAATTCAAAAAGGTTTGTTTCCCATATAAACCTAACTTTGCCACTTAAAAATATTGTTCAGTACAATTGAACATTTTTCTTCACTGATGGACAACCCAGGAAGGGAAATCAGAGTAAATCCAAAATCAAGTGTTTTAAAGAAACTAACATATCTGGTATTTTCCCATTTGGTCTCTGTTGCATGATCACAGTGAATCAAAGATTTAGAAAGACTACCCATAACTGTGAAATCCATAAAATTAAATTGTCTATTTCAACACAATATTTCATGAAAATCAAAGGATAGCTCTAGAGAAAATAAATAAAATCTTTTTCTTCACAGTTAGGAAATTACTTCTATGTTTGCTAAACTCTAAAAATAAAAGCAGTTTTAAAAATGTAACATTAACTTTGAATTGTGAATACATGTCTTGTGGATTATTCATAACTATGTTGCCAAGGATATATTCTCAGCTACAAAAAATGTGCATATACTCCTTTGAATTCACTGTAAGAAAAATGGTAGCAAGCCAAGGAGAGTGTCATCTGTTACTAGCAGGGGAGTGAGAATAAAGTGGAGCTGGGTATAAGGCACAGACACACATTTGAGTAAGTATAGACCCACACACATGCGTGGGCATGTGGACACCATAAAGAGTTATTTTGCTAATCAAGATTTTGCTTATATGGGTGTGCTTTGAGTTTTCTTAATTAATAATCTCATTATATATCTGTGACATTGTGGTTATTAAATTTAACTTTACCAATGAAAACGTCACTGCTAAAAAATTGATTTTGAAGTTAGAGTATGTTGCTAACAATTGATTAAGATATTCATATCTGAATAGTCTTCTGGTTTTCCAGTACAGATATAAATTAATAAGGTAATGGGCAAATCCCATAGAGCCATTCGTTAACTAATCTTCTTAAACTTATTTGTATTTTCAGTGTGCTCAAAAGTCATTATAAATAATGACTCAGATGAAACATGTCATAAGTTCACTACTTGTCAAACTAGTGCTTTTATCATTCCTAAAATTATAGTCAATTATTCTAGGGTTTTAAGATTTTTAAAAGAATTCTATTAAACTATAATTCTGTTAAGCTATAATTCTGTTAAACTATAATTTAAACCTTAAAATATACTCATTTAGGTATAGGTTCTAGGTGATGTATTCAAAAGATAACCCAATGAACCATTGAAAAACTCTTAAGTCCAGAGTAATGATATCACTCATCTAGATACAGACAAATTTTTAAACAAGGTTTCTATGATCCTTTGGAAGAGACCATGGAGAGCTATGCAAAACTTATAAACAAGAAAGAAATTACATAGCACACTTGATATCCTTTACTGTTTACCTTCACCATTTTTAAAGATTATGTAAAATAAGCAGACTATGGTGAACAAGTAAGTCAAAGAAATATGATAGTCCTCATTTGGTGATTGCCTTCAGCAAAAAGTGTGTTATTCAGGTTTGGGAGCGATCTTTTAGTCCTCCTGCCCCTAGCCCATCAGATAATTACTCAGGAATCACTCCATCCTGCCCTCTTCATCAGCTCTTTCGCTGTGCCCTTGTTCAAACCCTCTTTTCTCCCACCTAGTTGATGGGCATCTACCTGAGGGCCAATCAGCCTTTTGTCTCCTTCCACCTCTCTGCATAGTGCTGCCTGAGTAAGCTTTCTAGGAGGCTAAGGGGTTCCTACCTTTCCTCTGCTGATAACCTAACCCTTCAGTGTCTTTCCATAGCTTTTGAGAAAGGTCAGCACTTTTGTTAAGAGGAGCGGTTCACCACATGAGCCATGCTTTCACATCTCTGCACCTCTGTGCAGTTGGCTGTCTGCTCCTACAATGGGCTTTCTTCTGTTGGTCTTCTCTTCTCTACCCATTCCATCATTCAGAGCTCAGCGCCCCCACCTATGTGCTTAAGTCCTCTTCTTTTGTTTTCCAAAGCACCCCTAAGAGACAGTACTTCTTTCACAGAATTTACCAACAGTATAGCAATTGTCTGGTTACTTCTTTCCTCATACTAAACGTCTTCTGTCATGCACAGTAGCTGATATATGGTAATTGCTCAGTGAATCCTTTTGCATTCATTCATTAATTCATCCACTTATTAGTTTTCTAGTATCCACTGAGTATCAGGCAATTTTCTTGGTGCAGAGAAAATAGTAGAGTACAAAATAAACAAAACTGCATGCCCTCCTAGACTTCATATTCTAGTGAATGGAAAAAGACAGTAAACAAATAAATAAGTAAAAGATTAAGTGTGTCAGGTGGTAAGCACTAAAGCAAATGGGAATAAGGATTGGGAGAAGGAGATGTGGTAGTATTTTAAAATGTGGGGGGTAGTTAGTGAAGGCTTCAGTGATGAAGTGTTTCTTGGACAGCGTTCTGAAAGAGATCATGCAGAAGCTTGCATATAGAAGGGAAGAATGTTCTAGGCAAGGGAATAGCAAGTACAAAGGCCAAGAGGTGGGCACATGTTAAGTGTGTTTAAAGAACACCAACGAGGCTACAGGTAGGTATTTGAAGGGTGGGGATATCATAGGGAAGGGAGATCATATTTGTATGGCCTTATAGGTTTTTGCAAGCACAACAGTATTTACTTTGAGAATAACAAAAATTATAGGAATAAATACATAAAATAAATCAAAATTTTCTTGTACCATAGACAACAGTGTCTCAAGATATTCATGAGAAGATTTTTCACCCTTGCATTTACCCAAGTCATTCTAACACTACTGGCATATTTTAATAGCCTCTGGATTACCTCTAAATGCATGAATGAGTGGAGGAATTTGGTACGTGGCTTCTAAATTAACACAGCCAACCAAAAATCAACTTAGTTATACAATCTCATTAATACGGAAAGTGTTGTGGATGTGGATATAGGTCCAAGGTCTCTAATGTACTTCAGAAAGCCATTATGTAAGCCATGGTTAGAATTGTAAATCCAAATTAATCTTCAAAGCACACAGTGAAAAAATGGATGTTTCTATAACCATTATGCATTGGCTGCACTTTCTAGTTTGTAAAAATTTAAAAAAAACACTTTTTAATTTAAAAAATCTTTTTAATTAAAAAAAAGCTTGATCATGGAATGGAAATGAAATGAAATGGAATGGAAAAAAATTAATTAATTCTTCTGACACCACTGATATTAGTAGAAATTTGATTGAGGTATTAATTACTTAAACAGGATGCAGAGTTTCTAAATGATGTGCTTTGGGTTGCCTCTTGGGAGGTGTTTTAAGGCAAGTTCTGGTTGCCTGCTATTAGGAAATGATGTTCTGTGTGAGCAGGGGGGCGGACACAGTTCCTGTTGTGTCCCTGATGGCTAACAGTAAAATTTGAAGCTTTGAAAGCTGCTGGTCATTTCTGGGTACAAGAATATACAACCAGCTTCTGTAATAAAAAACACAGGGAACAAGAAAGAGGTGGTCCATCTGTGAAGGGGAGGATAGAAGCCCCACACTATTAAGCCATTTAAAATTATTTCCTTTTTGAGTTAAGAATTTTTCCATGATTTAATAAAAGTTAGACAAAATGAAGAAACTACATTAAAGTCAGGTTCTGTAGGGAAGAATGATAACACATATCATCTAACTTCTGAAGTCATAAAATGTTAGTATCAGAATTTCTCAGGGACACTGTATAAAAGACTGTAATTATAGCTTTTGAAAAACATTAACCTGGCCCAATGCCTCACAAGATCAGAAAACACATTAACCTAGTTTATAAAGAGTAAGAGGAAATTTGAAATAAATAATGAAAATTCGTCTTACTTAAGAAGAACTCATTTAAGATATATAAAATTCCATATTCTACTTGGATGTTTGATGAGGGAAGGTCATGAAGCATAAACTCTAGCCACGATTATATGTATGTCTGGAGTATAATTCAAGTCATGTTTTACAAGATTCAGATTTCATAGCTTAAGTGTGTGGAAATGCCAAACTAGGAACTATTGGGAAATGTTTAGAATATAAGAGAGTGTGCTAAAATGTTTCAGTGTAAAAGCCAATGATTTAGTTGAACTGGGTATGAAGGAACACAGCATAAACAAGAAAGAGGGGGATAGTGCTGAGACGGGAGAGCCTCATATCTTGTTTTGAGTCTTTCATGGACTCTGTCTTTAGTCACTCTTAATCATGTGTATTTTCCCAAGCAGTCTCCTATTAGTCTTCACGTGAAGTTCTTAATAATTCTTCGAGGCCCAGTCATAACTCACTTCTTTTGTGAGACTTCTCTGAGGCACCCAGACAGAGCTGGTTTTTATCCTCTGTGCTCCTCAAGCACATTTTAACTGGCTAGATCTTAATATTTTCACATATTTATATAATCTACTTGACTAGGCAGCGAATTCTTCAGGTCATATATTTTGCACTCTCAGTACCTAGGTCAGGGCCTAGCAAGTAAATACTGATTAAATTGAAAGAATGAATTAATGAATACAAATATTATTAAATTCCTTTTAATGGATTTCCTCCGTCATTTTACCACTCAAACCATCATACCTCTATCATTGGAAGGAGATTCCAGGTTTTTAAAAAAAAAGTTTTTTTAATGTTTATTTATTTTTGAGAGAGAAAGACAGCATGAGCACAGGAGGGGCAGAGAGAGAAGGAGACACAGAATCTGAAGCAGGCTCCAGGCTTTGAAATGTCAGCACAGAGCTTGACGCAGGGCAAGAACCCACAAACTGCAAGATCATGACCTGAGCTGAACTCAGATGCCTAGCCAATTGAGCCACCCAGGTACCCCAGGAGTTCCTAGTTTTTAGGCAGTGGTTTCTCTTTAAGTATCTGGGATTTTTGTGTTAATTATTTATATAATTCCAAAATTTCTATTATACTTCAAATTCTTACTATGAAATAATTTCCATTATTTCCTCTAAAAACAGGTCTGCTTTGGAGACTATCGATAAGACATGTCATTATAGAAATTCGTGAATATTTGATTAAAAAGTTTTAAATGGAGTAATTATTTTTTTAAAAAGAATAAAATTCTTTCTGACTTCTCCATCTCATGTGCTGAGTTTTTGGGGAAAAAGGGATGAGTCATTTATTGGTTTTTCTCAAGATTATGAAGCTGTGACCTCTGTAAGGAAGCTCTCTTAAAGCTCAGGAAATTAAAGAAGTAATACATTTTTTCACTACTTAACAAAACCAGGACCCAAGGCTACCACCTCAGATTAAAGGCAAAGCTAGGTATTTGAGAATCTGTGTTCTGATTAGGTCCCCAAACAGAGACTCTATCACCTCTCACCAGATATCCAGAGCTGAAATTAGCTCATTCCATTCCTTCTAAATATTTAATAAATTGTTTCTTGTTGCTGAACTCAAAATGGAAATGACCCGGAAAGAAGGAAAAATTAACAGGCTTCCTCTGCCCTCTGTGATTAAGCACACTTCCCTAGCGTGCCATAAAGGAAACAAATTTATGGTTCACAAAGGCCTATCATTGTACACTACACTCAGTAAAAAAATATTTCTATTGAGTAAAGTGTAAGTGCTTTTCCTATTTTAAATCAACAATTCTGAGAAACACTAGCTGCTAATGTTTAAATATCCCATGATCAGCAGAAGGAGGACATAAATTTAGAACTATAATATATGCTCATCCACTATTCAGGTTTATTTTCTATCTAGACCAGTACTGTCCATCAGAACTTTCCGGAATGATGGCAGTGGTCTCTTTTACTAGATCCAGTATGTTAACCACTAAGGCAAGTGGCCGTTGAACACTTGAAGTGTGGCTAGTGCAATTCTTAGGAATTGGATTTAAATTTTTAGTTAATTTTAATTAATTTAAATTTAAATGGCCACGTGTGTATTACAAACTACAAATCTAGACTGTGTAAAACACATAAGAATTCAGTCAGGTGAACTGAATTCCAGCCCCGTTCTTCAACTGACTGCTTTGTGATCTTGGTCAAGTTATTTAACCACTCTGAAGCTGTTCCTTTATCTGTGAAGTGAAATACTAGATGATTCCTAAGATTTCTTCTAAATCTTTTACACTCTACTGTAGCCACACAGTGCAACTAGAAGTTGATATAATTACTTTTCCACTATCCTCATGAAAGTCTCTTAGTTAAGCCACTCCTACTCATGAACACAGATAAATAACCTATAACACACTAAAGAATTTAAGAAGATGCAGGAGAAAAAAGAAGTTTCATAGTAATTCTGTTGGATTTATCCTGCCTACTCGTACTCCTGGTATGCAATGACACCTATCGGGAGAAAAATATAAAAGCTGATTCCTTTGTATTAGTACTTGATTTACTGACTCACTGATTTATAGCATTCAGTCATTCAGTTTATGCACAATAAGTACCAAGCACAATCATCATATGACCTGATATATGGTATGGAGGAGAGGCAAAGACAGCTTCTAACTTAGCTTAGTGTGAAGGGGTGTGATTGTATGAGTGAGTGTGCATGAAATTTTCTTAAAGAAGGTGAGTAAAGCAGATCTATTTGTAAAAGAATCCATTAAGACACATGCACTCTGTTCTGCCCTTAGCCCTGGGTTACAGGGCTCTTTCTGTAGGGCCCATGCTTTAGAGAGTTTTCTCTGGCTGCACTCTTCATGTGTAGCCTGCCCCTGGGCTTCAGACTATGCTGTGGGCATTAGGCGTCCTGGAATTCTCTGCCCCCAAAACAAGCTCACTTCAAGGACCGTGAGTTGCCTCTACTTCGGGTCTGCTCTTCCAAAGGTGAACCACACCACTGGTGTGCACAATAAACTGGAAGAAGAAGAAAAAGTATTTTGAGGCATGTGGATATAGTTTGATCCTGGGAACAGCCCAGAATGTCTACAGGTGAGAGCTCCAGTCTCATAAAGCTGAGGGATGAGGTACGTGTGGGAGGAACAGGGAGCAGGCCAGGTTCGGAGGCCAGGGCTGGGTCACAGCTCTCTGCATGCCCGCACACTCTGGCTTTGATCTCCAAGGAGTGCAACAGTTCTGCATTTGAGCTTTTCAAGTCACTGTGAGGACATACCTGTGAAGGTCATAGGACAGAACATATTTTACTTGCCAGTTTATTAATTTGGTTTATACCTGTTAAATATTTCAACACATTGTATAAGGGCTTCCATGTGTACTCTTGCCCTAAAATTTGCACATTTGCCTTTTAATCTTCAGATGTTAGGCACAGGATTTATATTTTATATTTGAGAAGTTTCTTCTTAATCTGACAATGAGAGATGAGAATTTGGTAAAGAGATTTGAATTTCATTAATATCTTCATACTAGAGTGATATATTCTGCTCCTGTATAGCTCTACAATATGTTGGATCCTAAAGTTAAAAGAAATGATAACTGGAGAGGTTGATTATAAATCTGAAGAAAACCATTTTTTAAGGCTTTCTTCCAGCTTTCTTCCACTAAAACTTAATATATGACTATTGTTTATTACATCTAATTATTTACAGAATATGTACATGTGCATATATAATTTGGCTACATGGCTATATAATATGTGTACATTTATAATGAAAACAGAATAGAATGACTGACTTTAATATGGAATGGGACTCAGATATCATTTAGTCTCACCACTTTTACAGATGAGGCATCTAAAACCTAGGTATCTTAATTTGTCTAATATAGCTTACTAGACCTTCATCTGGAACCAGCGTAAGATAGTTAAAAATAGAGCTGATGTGGGGCGCCTGGGTGGCTTAGTCGGTTAAGCGTCCGACTTTCGCTTAGGTCATGATCTCGCGGTTCGTGGGTTCGAGCCCTGCGTCGGGCTCTGTGCTGACTGCCAGCTCGGAGCCTGGAGCCTGTTTCAGTCTGTGACTCCCTCTCTCTCTGACCCTCCCCTGCTCACGCTGTCTCTCTCTCTCTCTCTCTCTCTCTCCTAGAAATAAATAACTGAAGTAAAAAAATAGAGCTGATACACATCCTAGAGGTTGTGAAGAAAAACAAAATGAGATAGAGAAGAATACAGACAGCAATCTATTCAGCCTTGAAGACTGTCTTTTTATAATTCTGTTACTTGATTGTGTTCTTTTTTAAAACTAAATTTAATGTTTATTTTTAAGAGAGAGAGAGACAGACAGAGACAGAAACAGAGTGCTAGTGGGGGAGGGGCAGAGAGAGAGGGAGACAGAATCTGAAGCAGGCTCCAGGCTTGGAGCTGTCAGAACAGAGCCCCACACAGGGCTCAAACTCACAAACTGCGACATCTAGACCTGAGCCAAAGTTGGGACACTTAACCAACTGAGCCACCTAGTGCCCCTTGATTGTGTTCTTAAACCACTACTGAAAACGCTCCCTCAAAAGTTGACTTCTTGTTTCTAAAACACTGAGCCAGCTTTAAAGAAAAGTCAAACATCACTGTGTATTATCACACCAACATGACCTTTTGACACTTGTGTAGAAGTTCAGTGCGCGGGAATCCACAGCAAGTTCCTTTGAGTTGGGCAATTGGACAGGACTGTGCAATAGCACTAGGTATTAGTTGTGCTACTTTATCTTGGTTCACTTGGAAAACCAAACATTACAGCCTTTAGACAAAAGCACCAAGGAGATGGGAAGGACTCTGTTGGTGTGGCATTTACTTGTATTTCACTGACAATCAGATTAAGGGAGGATAATAAAGCATTAGAACAGTTGCTAAGGCTTCCCAGCAGGGCAGTGTGCACAGTGGAATTAAATGCAGTTTCACTCGAGATTCCATTGTTAAAGTCTAGTCTAATAGCTAAATATCCTAAGGATGATTTTGGTCATTTTTGTTATTTGTGATTTGAAGGTCTGGGGTTTTGCTTTCTCTGCCAGATTATAATCACAAAGAGAAGCCTGCTGTTGTCTCTCATGTCTGCCATCCATCCTGCTGATCAAGACAGCTGGCAAAGCAAAGGAAAATTAAGTAAAATGATGAGTTTTAGATGAGGGAGAGCAATGCATTATAACTAAAAATATTTAAAGCAAATCTTCACATATTAGTTATTTCAATTTTATTTTAAATGAAGCAGAAGCAATTATTTATGCCTATGTTATTAGCTAACATAAAATGTATTATATTCACTTGAGCCAAATGTATTAAATGTGCTTGCTGGCAAAATTAAAATACACTGAAATTATCTATAACATCTTCAGAAACTAAGTCCAAATTTCACTTTAAGGAAAAATAACAGCAAATTTTTTTCTGAGTTTTGAACTCTCTGACACTACCAGGAACCAATGAGTAACACTTTAGGTACTCTCGTAATTCAGAAAGAGATAGATGGATATACTATCGAGTTTGCATATATTTGGGAGGAGAGTGAGGGAGGAAGAAAGGGTTTCAGAGTAGGAAAAGTAATTTGGTCTATAAAGCCTTGGATGTAGACACTTTGGACCAAAAAATAATCTCCAGGAAATTGGGATGAGTTGGCATATCTATCTTTGATGCTTTGGAGAACTCCTACCGTATTTGTCAAAGAAGGAAACAGTAAAATATCAGAAGAAAAGGTAACTTCAAAAATATGATTTAATAGCCATTTAAACCTCTGAAGAACTTGAAAAATAAAGATCACTTGTACTAGGGTTCATAATTTTGGCACTTCCAATTGCGGTCAGTCCTCGCTTTGATTCTAGGATCTAGTTTGATGACCTAGAGCAGTTCTCTTCTTATTTAAAAGGAGTTCAATTTATTTTAGCTCAAGATTCCGTGTTTGAAAACTTCATCCTGAACTTCTCAGAAAACCCGAAGGTCATGTTTACAGAATAGATGCACAGCAGGATTAAATAAATGTGGAACTGCGTGAGCTGCAGGCCTTCTTTTTTCTTCTATCAGAGATGCTGTTAATCTTCAGATGATTATTTTTGCAATATAAAATCTATGTCCTGGATTATGAAAACTAATTCCCCACCTGACACACTCATAAACAGTTTTGTAAGAGCTAATTTTAGAACACTCCTAGTTTTTTCCTTTCATCATCAGAGACATTCTACATTTTACAAAATTCTCCAGTGCCTCTCAAGACCCTCTTATAAGTGAACCTTCCTCCACGACACAAACCAATAAATGTAGTGAGTTTTGCATGCTGTGGAAAAGATGAGGGCCATGCTTTTTATTATCTTTCCTTGTTTTAACTGGTGGATGAGAAGACAATTGTTATGAAAAATTGACAATTTAAGATGATAGGGGAAGGCCAAAAATAAAAAATTATAACAGCAAATAGGACCAAATGAATAAGTTACACTATCGATCACAGTATTTGATACACTGCAATATAGCTGATAGCTATAATCAGATGGTTCTCACCCTTTATATTTCAGAGTGGGCTTTCTGTATGCTAAGTTATGTCACCAGAGATTCATCTTAATAGTGATACTTCTTATTTATGGAACTCTTTGTAGTTCATAAAGCATTTCCATATTATTACTCTTTCACTTGCTTCTCATCATAACCCAAGGAGATAGGTGAATTAAGAATTACTGCCTACTGTTACAGATTAACATGTAAAAAGGATCACAATCTATAGTCATACACTCCCATAAGCAGTTTTGAGGCCAGAACTACTGATGCAGTGTGTTTTTCTGTCTGCCAGACTTCTAGTCAACACACACATGCACATGTGTGTGCACACATATGTGATATTTAAAAGGAAAAACAAAGAAAATTTCCAGTGAAATTTTTCTCCTGTGAAAACTATTATTTTTCCAGTGTTATCTTCTTTCCTTGATATGGGTTAAAATATATAAGCGCTATTTAAGTTAACAAATATAACTAGTGGTTTTTAAAAAAATGATAGCTTCTTAAGCCATAGAAATATTTCACTTTAAGAGGGGAAGACGAATTAGAGGATTATATTGCTTCACAAAAAGACTCTGAATAGGATTGCTTGAAATAGCAAAATTCCCCAGAACATTTAAGATATGTTGATTTATGAAAATCTGATTCATACAGAACTTTACAGGAATACATCTGTTATATAAATCCATGTTCACCTGTAATTTACTCTAGGGGGAACAACTGAGTGATAATAATAATAACACACTCATATAGTTCTTCGTTATGCATTTTAAAGTGCTTTCCCCTAACTTATTGCATTTGTCTTTGGCAACCTTATAAGGGAGGCAGAGAGGGTATTATTATCCTTTCTTTACAGATTAGAAATTGAGAGGTTAAGTGACTTGCCCAAGGTCAGACAGACTATTCATTCATCTACTGCTATTTGAGTGATGTAGTTTTAACGGGCTAGGTCAAGGAAGTAAGGTTCTTCAAATTTTTTTTTTTAAGCAGCTGTGAAGGCTATTAAAACAGAGGTGGATGATCTCACAAATGTAATGTTGAACGAAAGAAGCCAGACACAAAAGTGTATATGCTGTATGATTCTATTAATATAAAATTCAAATGCAGGCAGGATTAATTTATGGTGGCAGAAGTCGGGAGGGTGGTGAACTTTGGTAAGAGGTAGATGGTGACTGGAGGGTAAAGAGGGTTTCTTAACATTGTACTTCTTGCTCTGGTTTGTGGTTACATAGTTATGTTCACTGTAAAATTCACTGAGATGTACTTGTGGGAAAAAATATATATATGGAAGTTTTCTTTTAAAAGAGTTTTATACATAGTATATAGTTACGTCACTGTGAAAATTCACTGAGATATATTTGTGATTTGTATATGTGATTTGTATATATACATATATATGGAAGTTTTAAAAGAGTTTTATATCTTTAAAAACAAGACAGCACTTTAGAAGATCATTACATTACACATATCCTTTGAACATTTGTGATTTCAATCAAGTTTCTTAGCTGCATTCTAAAAATGAGAATATGAACTAAATCTGAAGAGTTTAAAAAGAAGAAATGATTTGTTAAAAAGCGTCTGGGATCACCTTCATATGAAAAGTTGCTATATGAAATGGGAAATCAAAGCAAACAAAGATAACAACGTAATTCATTGAGGACCAGTGGAGCTTTTATATTTAATGACATTAAACTAGGAACTTTAGGGAAATGCCCATTAAACTGTGATTCACGTAGTATGTTGTCGAATATATCTTCAGGAAGATAAGATTATAGTTTTTAAAATATCTATTTTATTTTAGAATTTTTAGATGAGGGTGCTGCATTGGGCATCAAGGTAGAAAGCCAGCGGCAATGATGAAACTCCGAGTAGAATGTGCAAACCTGGGGGGACAAACATGGGCTCCTGAGAATCCCAAAGAGCCTTCAGTGTAACGATGTTTGGGAGGAATATGTTTTGACCATCATCCAGGATAGAAATTACAGCTGCATTCAGTTGCTTAAGGCAGTTTCAAAATTTATATTGTAGTTTCTAAGAATCCTTCACCCCTGTGACCCTGTAACCAGGAGAACTAATGCTGTCTGTACTTGTACTCAAAGTTGCCACTTATAACACAGGTTTTGTTTAGTTTTTACGTAGTATCTTTTTTGTTGCATTTCTTTCTTGTTTTTAAGACACATGATTGTACCCCCACTTTCAAGTCACCTGTATCAATTCTCTATCTTGATATTATATATCAGGAACAAAGAATTTCGGGGGGGAGGGTAGGGGGTGGGTTAGATCAGACTCCATTCCAGGGTGCTTTCATCTCACCAGTGATGTTTCAAAGACACCTCCACCACAGCTTGTACTACAGCTCAGTGACCTTTCTCCCCAGGAGGGCTGTTGAAGGCATCCTGTTCAGGGAGAAGCCTTGAAACTTTAACCCCTTCACACATTTGTTTTAATTCCTGACCAACTGCTGTAATGCTGTGTGTTAGTTGCATTAGGACCTAGCTAACTTATTTTGTGAAATAAATGTTATACCCTAAACACCTGTGTGCTGCGTGCCACAGATTGTGTAGAATATGCACGATAAAGTCTACTGTGATCATTACATCCAGGACGAATGTGACATAGCTGTCCTCTAGAATTTGGGTTATTATAATGTCAACCTATGTTACCCAGTGTTGTTCATGTCATAAAATAGGTCATAAAGGTGGCTCCAGAGATAGGGAGAAAAAGACAGGGAGAGGTAGCTTGAAGGATTTCTACGCTTCAAGGCTCAGCAAGCTGCTTCAATTACTCTTTCCCTGGCAAAGGCTAAACAAATCATGAGGAATGGGACCTGCATACCTCCAAATAAGTCCATGTGGAATCATTTAATAATCTTTTTTAATGGCGGGGATCAAGAAGGCACAACTGTTCTCCCTGGGTGGAGCCCTTCAACAACAAAAACTCCTTGAATCCCTGTGGAAGGTTCATTACACTAGTTCAAGGTTAGTAACACCTGAACACTTTGAAAATTCATTTCTATTTAAACTAATAGGCATCTCCTTGAACTTAAATCTTCCTTTAAGTGGCTGAACAAAGCAGATTCGATCCTCTGACCTTCCTTGCTGTCATTCCTCCCACCTAGAATCTCCCACACTTTTTTCTCTCCGTCAGTGGATGTGCTGCCTTGTGATCTTCATAAAAGACAGGCACATTCTTTTTTTTTTTTCACTTTTACTAATTTTCGCTCTTTTTCTTGTAAGTCATATGATGATATGTTTCTTACATATAATCTTGACCATTCTTTGAATAATTTGGACTTCCATTATTTTTAGTATAGAAAAATAAATCAAGATACTTGCCACCAAGCCTTGCTCTCCCGGTTTCCCTGGTTCACCCTTAAAAAAAAGAAGAGAGTGATAATATTTATTAATGCTATAAACATTAAAAAGCCACTTTAATCATTTTTTTGACAATACCCACAGGGGCGCATGAATGTCAAATATACTTTGCAGGCTAAATAGAGGAATGCAAACACAATGTAATGAAAAGAGAGCCAATGTTCTTTCTTTAAATTCATTTTATAAACGTTTTAGGATTTAATAAAACAAGTCTAGATTACAGTAGAGATTTAAGAATTATGCCAAGAATGTATTCTAAATAAAACTAGTAGGAATGGTTATATTGTAAGTCAATAAAGGGTCCTAGAAAAACATTTAATTGTAATTCCAGTAACATTTATTATGTTTTGTTCACGGTGACATAAAGATGAGGACCCAGTCCTCTTTATGAAAACTCAGAACTTCCATATACAGGATAGGGAGATAATTGCCTTAGTACAGGAATTAAATAATAAAATGTGCAGAGTTTGATTTTGAATTTTAGTTTTCCTGGATTAATGATGGCTGAAGTAATATGTTTTAATAAAATTAATAGCATATGTTAAAATACATAGAATTTGTGCTATATCATATCACTATCATAGTTTTCTAGTACTCAGATTCCTACAAAATTCCTTATTATGTTTTATTGTCATATTATTATATTGATAGTCATTGGCAACAGATATTTTTTAGAAAAACCATTCTTGTAGTATCCAATATATATAGAAGTTGTTAGACTTTAAAAATAAGTACTTCCGATTTGTTTTCATAAAACCTTTTTCTAGTGGTTATTATTGTATATGAAAATTAATTCTGAGACTGTACATCCAGTTCAATTTATCTTTGTGGAATTAAAAAACTTTCTCATACCTTTGTGTAAAAAGCCCTATTTCTTACTCAGATGAATAAACTATATCTATTTAAAGGATGACATAATTTTGCAATTATTTACAGCTTGTCATACCTTATTTACCTTTATCTTATTTTTTAAAAGTAATCTATACCTTGAAGAATATACAAGACCCAATGATCTGATTAGTTTTGTACCATCAAAGTGGTTTTAACTACTCTTCTTAGTGGAAGAAACACTCATGGTATCTTTGTTGGCAACCAGCAATTATTTGGGGAGCTTTAAATATCTCTAGAGGTATGCTTTCTCTATCTTTTGGGATATGATTCCAAGTAAAGGTGAGACCTTCAAAGACAGTTTCAGGATGAAACCACTACCTTTGATGATTCAGTGAAAGCCGTCCTAATGACCAGCAAATCATAGGCTGGGAGTCAATCCTTCATTTCATATGAAAAATTTACAACCCCTTTCAGAAAGGGAAATGGGGTTTCCAAGAAGAGGTTGTCTCAGAAAAGTGATAAAATACTCTATAGTCTTACAAAGAGCATTGCTCATTGAAAAATACATAAATATATAAATATAAAAATGAAATACACCAAAAACATTAATTGCTATGGCTGACTTTTTTTCTTTTTGGTCTTCTTCAGTTTTAAAAACTTTCTACTTTGTGGATAAATGTTTTCATGATTTGTACTATGAAAACACTCAGGAAAATAATTTAAATCAAAGCAATAGATAAATAGATTAATTTGTGCAGCAATAAATTTGAATTTCAAACCCTAAAGCCATAATATAAATGTAAAATTTTTTTTTATAAATGTAAAAATTTTTAACCTTTTTCATATATTTCTTTAAACTACTGGTTATCTCTACCAAATCAAACCATTAATGTAGTGTCCTATACTACTATATTATTGACACTTGATCAATCTTACAACTAAGTACTTAGATCTAAATATTGAGATTGCTTTTAAATCATTTTTATTAATAAACTTCACATATAAAAGAAAAATGATATTCAAACCATACCTATTGATGTTTTAACCATTAATATTACTGTTTTATTACCTTTTTTTTTGGTCAATGATTTACAAGGGAGTAAACATTAAAAAGATTTACCTCCTTTGCTCTCCATAGATCATATGGGACTTTATTTTTTCTGTTACTGATCCTTTGGAGAAGGATTGATCCTAATCTTTCACCTATATTTTCAAGCTATTGAAACTCCCATGTAAGCCAAAGACATTCATGTGCTCTAAGGTAGTCAGCACACAAGTGGGGTCAGGAATCATGGGCTTTTTGAGGCTTACCTGAAAACCAATTTCATTTCCCTCTCCAGGTCTCTCTGTGGTTCATATGGGCTCCCCACGCATTGAGTGGTAAAGAAGAATCCTGCTGACAGGGCCCTCTCTGCTTGGAGACTTTTCTAGAGTTCCCAATTCCTGCAACTCCCTAACCCCATGGCCCCTCCTTTCCCCACTGCATCCCAGCTCTGAGCTCTTAAAAAGAATGGATCCAAAATGCAACTCACGGGCACTCCAGGCATCCCCCGGGGGCCGTCCTTCCCTGTGTCCCCGGGAGGCCCTCTGGGGCCAGGAGGGCCTGGGGGTCCTGGAGGCCCAGCCTGCCCTTGGTCACCCTACAAAGGAGAAGGGAACAGACCAACAATGACCATAAAAGATAAAGACCCAGGTCTTCTTTTCAACACTTTAAATTTGTTATCTAATCCACATTTACGCTATGAAAAGAACCAGAACAATAAAAAACATGAAGCCTGTAGGCAATTTGCCTGCCAGCAGGGAGCAAATAAATATTCATGCTGGGTGAACTGAGTAGATGCTATTAAAATCAAAGCAGCTCAGGAACCAGCACTCTCAGCTCTTGGAAATAGAGTGTATGTTATCATGACGACTCAGAGCTGGTAGAAAAGTTTTGCATAACTTAATTAGTGACAATGCTGCATCAGTTATATTCACCTTGTTTAATAAAATAAATGGCTGCATTTGTAGTTGGACAAATGTGTTTACTCTTTCATAACCTATAAAATTTAACATACAAGCTCTTGTCAAGCTGTATAATAATTTATAAATTACCAAAGCCAGAGAGCTTGGAAACTGGATCTATTACTGGATATAATTTAAGTTGTTTTTTTTTTTTAAAGAAAAAATTAGGCATTCTATACCTTTTTACTTTGGTACTTTATATACATTTCAAACACATGCAGCCCCTGAGACATAATTTTTTTCTAGAATATTTCCAAATAAACACCCCACCCCACCCCCACCCCCACCCATGAGAGATAAATGGTAAAGCAACAGTAAATGGAGTAATAACCGAATGTAAGGAAGAAATCAGACTTGAGCAAGAATAAGCACTACCTTAATGAGGCGGCGTTTAATGAGCTGCTGATCAGCAGAGAGAAACCCATGATTGATTTTAGGAAACACCATCTGATCAGTCAGGTGAGGTCAAAGGTTGAAGTTCAGAGGTGAGAGAGTTGGAGAATAGACATCAGAAGGCCCCAAGAAAGAAATAAAGATATACACATTAGACTTATAATGACCATTAAACAAAATGGAACTGGTGCTTGGGTCTGACATCAGACTATCTGGCTCTTCTTGAAGGAAATGTAGCCTTAAGATGGGATGGCAAGAACAGATTTTTAGTGAGGGAAGAATCTTTTGGATCCCATCATTTTGCTGTGGCTGTTAGGCTTCTTTCGTGTAGTATGTTAAAGAAGCAGGAAAGCCTCCGTCACCCACATCCTGCCCTCGGAGCAGAGAGTCTAGAGATCAAGCACCAGTTCAAATTCCGTCAGACTTTTCAACCAGCATAACGTGGCATGAGCGTGACTGCCATTTCATAAATGCCCTAAGTCCAGAATACTTAGGATCATTTAATTGACCGGAAAACATCACAGAGTGTTGGCATGCGTGCAAATTAAACCATCGAGGTGTGGCACAGTCCTAGACAGCCACGCTTGCCTCTCCTCATTACCCTTGCTCAACTTCAATATCCTTTTCTCTTTTCTGTTCAAGATTCTCCTTCTCAATTGATATTTGACCTCGTTGATGTAGGTGAGGTCCCAAGGATCCAACAACTCAATGATGATGAAAAGAGCAAAGTGGACTTGGCAAGCCAATTTAGCTGTTCTCGCTCACTCTTATGCTGATTGTGGGCTCTGACTGAGCAGCATGGGTGCCAACCACAAACCTTGACGGTGAGGATCTGATTACTGTGCAGAGCAGCAACTGTGGGGAAGCCTGGCAGACCCTATGGACGTGGGACAGCACCAAAACAACACGACACAAAACGTCACACAGACATTCCACTGATGGACAAACAAAACAAGCATGTACCTAATGCCACCCTGTCCCGGCTCTAAGTCTTGTCTTGTTTGACACACTGTAAAGAAAATCAGACACACAAGGGCCCCAGGCAACACATTCCTTAAATGGAAAGGCCAGATTGAGAACTCATTGTAACTTCCCCTTGTGGCAGTTACACTGGGTTTCGCGTATATACTCTTAGCACTTCTGGAATCCTACGTACAAAATGTTAGCACAATATAGAGATAACGGCAGACACTGTTATGAAAGCAACACCGTGATTTTCCTCCAGTGATATTCTGTTTACAACTCAAGACATACATGTATTAGTTCTTTTTTGGACAATACTGAACAGAATTTTGCAGTCCGATCAGGAATATTCCTCAGGATAAATGCAGTCTGCCTCACAAAAGATAGTCTTACCACCCACATATCAAAAATCTCTCTCTCCAATCATATGATGATTCTCAGGTCTTTCCTGTTTCAGAAATTCCTGCAGAGGTGGTGGATAGAAATCTGTCTCCTATAACATGTGTATTTCATGTCAGAGGGATTTATGGTCACACTCTGCAGTAATCACTTCTGTCATGTAACTTTTCCAAAAGAACTTGACAGTTCACACAACCCCTTGAAGCAGGAAAGTGGTTCTGAATTCCTTAACCAAGGAGAACAGGGGAGAGATGTTTTAGAGACTGGTAGTTCACTAACTTGTACTAACTCGTCTTCATGGGTGTTATCAGTTGGGTAGGTCTGAGAGAGAACTTTTGCCTGTGTTCTGTATCTTTTCCAACATGAGATATTGGAGCCTTTTATTCCATTCCCCCCCCCCCCAGAACATGTTTATCATACAAATAAAATAAACAGCAACCAAAGCTTACATGCACTCTAGTATCTGCATGCTTCCCAGACACTCCCTCCTCCTCACTGCCCTTTCCCTCTTCTGCCCAAATCTATTCTGAGGATATCTTTAGGAAAAGCCAGTAAATTTCTAGTTTTTAAAATTTTTTTTAGTCTTCGCATATTTTTCTGCCTTATTTCCTCCTTATTTGGAACATACTTTTTAAAAGAGAACCAATAAAATTATGCTTGTGGCATGAAGACATCTCTTCATCTCTAGTGACTTTGACTTTCATTCTTTAGAGCTGTGACTTCTCAGGAAGGAAAGCAGAGGAAATCTTATCTGTTTTTCCAAATCCTTTCTGATAAGGCTATTAAGTGTCTGGGTAATTTTGAGGTGACTTCTTCTCCTTAAGTAAAAGTCCTTGAAACATAGATGCTACCCAAATTCAGAAATGCTACAAGTTGGAAAACAGATGTGTACAATTTGCTTTTGTTTTACTATGGAGTATGAGTTTAAAATGCTATTAGATGGTAATGTGCCAGCATCTTTCCATCTGTGACTCATTAGCCCTATATTACACAGTCAGAATTTTATATATAAACCTCATATTTATGTAACAAAGAACAAAAACAGATACAAACAAGAAGTGTATGAGGGATCAGAATCTTGACTAGTGGTGATAAATCATAATGTCACTTTGAACAGGATTATTTAACAAAAATAATTTAAAATTAAAAGCCTTTTAACAGCACACATGGTAGGACTTACAAATGTTTTCAAATTTGAATGTATAAATAAGTCACTTCTTGTACTCATATCTGAGCATGACCATCTTGCTCTTTGATCATATTTTCTAAATGCTCACAAAAAGCATTAGCTTTATAACTTCTTAGTTTGAGTTCCAGTGTTAATGAGATCTAAAGAAGGAAGTGGATAGGTAATGCTCATCTCAGACAGATCCTTTTCACCAAACAGAAAAATCTCTCTTTGAGGAAGCTGATTTTATATTCCTTAATCATCTTAACTGTAGAAAATGCTACCAATTTGGTGCTTAAAGCTAGATTTTAAAGATTTTATTAGTAAGCCAGGCAAAAGGACTTTAGAAGTTTATATGCAACAAAGTAGAAATGGACATGCGGAAGAATTCTCTTAAACTCTAACAAAAATCCCATGGCCTACACTGCAATTTCCTAGGACTTGGTGTTCTTCAAAACTGGTGATGCTTGAAGGGTACATGCCAGTGTCAGGGGCGGGGAGGTGGTGGGGGAGGCAGTGGATAGAGGTTATTTAAAGGCAATAATAAATATGGCAATCTTCCTAAAGATTCAAGTTTGACAAATGTTAAATAATTTTAAATATTTTTATGTAAAGCAAATGTCACATTATGGGGTAGAATGCAAAATTTGTGCAAATGTTTTAGTAATTTTACCATTTGATAGTGGTAGAGAATCTCATCTCACAGGGGATACCTTTAGGTTACAGGTAATACTGAACTGACCCTCTGCTTCCCACAGGAGGTCTTTGGAGGATAAGTTTGAAAAGTACTGGTGCTGAATACTTATCTGTAAGTCATGGCTTTATGCGGATGTAACAGTTAGGCTTCCCTGGCCGTTCACACACAGTGCACTTTTTTATTAACTACGCCATTTTTTTCCACAGTATCATTAGTCATAGTTCTTTCTAAATAAATGGAATGGACATATTTCACTAGGTTTTGCATCTTGGAAAACTTGCCTGGTACACAGATGGTTCAAGTGGGTGTGGGAAAAAACTGTTTCTCCAGAAAAACATGGAGAAAAAGTCCAGGAATAAGCTAAAATGCTGAAATAATGTGTGCAATTTTCACTCCCAAATATTTTCAATTCTTAAAAAATTGGATGTACAAGAGTGTAAAACTACCTTATTCAACCCCTTTTCTCTTGAGAGCATACTCAGACAACTTCACAAATCTTCCTGACATTCTGTGAAGTAGGTTACTATCTTGGACCAGTGTTCTGACACCATTTGAGGAGAAAGTCTATGTCTCTTCATTACCTTCTAGAAGCAAAGTGGCAAGCCTACCCCCCAAAAATGTTGAACAAATACCTTTTACATAAGAGATGCTTCTAACTACTTACGGAGCCACAAATTCAAGATGCTATTGTTTACTGTATACTCAGTAATGGCAAGTGTTATATGATTATATGTAGTGTGAAAACTTTGTGTTTTGTCAAAGGTATTCAATAAGGCAATTATAGAGCCAGGGATTTAATCAGAACTTCTAATTCCAGACTTTGTCATCATGCAGTTTAAGTGTTTTTAATTTCTTTCTACTTTTATAGTTGGAATATTAGAAACCAGCCAACACCACCAATATTTAAGAAGTTATTTGTTGGGTGCCTTCCATGCAGTCACTGCCTAGGCATGGGGATTGAATGGTGAGCATAACCCCAAGCTCACAGGGCTCAACATGTAGTGGGGAAATAGGGAAAAATAAGCAAGCAGTAATCATATGGAGGGATGACCATTTTGGTGGAGAAGCAGAGGGGCCACAAAGTAAATAAAGGAGGAATTCTGGAAACTTCCCAAACCACATGAATGAGGGGGCAGGGGTTGGTATAGCAAGAGGAGAACTAAGGACAGAGATATCATTTAGGAAAATGTTACAATAGTCTAGTTGAGAGACTATGCCCTAGGACTAGAGAAGGGACAAATCCATAGTCTCAAGTGACATTAAGGAGGTAGAATAGGCAGGACTTGCAGATTGGCTGAGAACATAAAGGAGAAGGAGGAGCAGTGAGTGGTCCTAGGTGTCTAGCCTGAACAATGGATGATGATACAGGAAACACTAGTAAAGAATGGGTTTTCTGGGGGAGGTAGGTGGTTATGGATGGTGAATTCAGTCAGGAACTTGTTGAATTTGAGGCGTCTAAGAACAGCCAAGGCACGGCAGCTAGATACACATATAAAGTCGTCAGGAGAGAAGTGAGAATGACAAGTCATAGGGCCGCCTGAAATCACATAGAGAGGCTAGAGAGAGAGCAGACCTAGAAAACAGTTCTTGGAAAGACTTCAATTTTAGGGATGAGCAAAGAAAGAGGCAACTACAAAGAGAAATAATAAAACGTAGTTGTAAAAGCAGGAGAAATGTTAACTCAGCTCACAAATTTCTATGCAGGCAAATGACTCAGAGTGATTCATTAATGAAAACTCTGCATCGTTTGTTGTGTTGTATAAATGCACATGGACTGAATTCCTCCACTTACTGTTGCCTGTAGAGGTCATCTAGAGGCTAACAATGGCCAATGCCACTGAGAATGGATGCTCACTGATAGGCACAGGGGAGTATAGCTGAGGTTGTGGAGGTACAGAGGAAAAATTAAATTATTATTTTAATTATAAAGGTGGACTCTCAACAGCAAATCATATTGGAAGAAAAAAATGTGTTATCCTAAAAATTGAAAATCCCTGAGTTTCTCCATAATGTAAACAGTGTCACAATTCTGTTACCCCCACATGAAAACAAAACAACCATTACAGTAGGTATATGTGCAGGATAAATAAAGGTGAATATTCCTAGACATTCATAAAATGATTTCTAACTAAGAGCGACCAGATGGAAAAACACTGTAATAGGACGCGAAAATATTTAGGTAAAAGAATAACTTGAGTTCAACAGCAGGAACTGTTAGAAAGCAAAATAGGGAAAGAAATTAAGAGAAAGGAATTTGCTGCTAAATCATTTCATACTGCAATAGATGGTAAAATCTGTCTGAATAGAAAAATCAACTACATGAAGCTATCCTTTGAATAATCAAATGCCATAAGCCTGTGACAAGCAGAATTTCTAACGGACTGAAAAACATTGGCTTATAGAAATGTTAATTATGGGGGAAGAACTAGCTTTCTGGGCTGAATATAATATTGGTTCAAAAAGTTAATTTTTCTTTTTAATAGATACTCTAAGTTCCATTCTATCGTTCTATCATGAATGTTACCCCTAGTCACTCCAGGAATTATCTTTTTATATGTAAATTATACATGTGAATTTGAAACTTATTTAAAAGAGAAAAAGAACAATACAGTCTATACATTGACAAATATCATGAAATATTATTGCCACTAAAATGCTAAGTAAAGACTAAGATCTGTGACTAAGTGGAAAGATGGCAGATACGCTTCAACACTGGCAAGTGTAAAGTATATGAAAAACTTTCTACACCACACATACTGCAAAAGGCTCCATTTGTTATGTACCCTCTAATAAGGATTCCAGGGGGTGTTGTAATGTATCCTAAAGATATATGACTAAGAAAGAGCAACAGAAGATAAGACCCCATGAAAAGAGGTAAGATTCCCTAAGAAGCTTTGCCCTACCCTGAAGCAATCAGAGAAACATAGACACTGGAAACAGGGAGAAAATAAAACAGCCTCGGAGTCTTGTCATGTCAGTTTTATTTATATAAACTGTGCATTCAGTGAATTGGAGCTCTTCTCTTTAAGTGAACATCAAGAGAACAGTTCCATCTAAAGAATAATAATGATAATAATGATGACGATGGTAATGATGACAGTGGTCACCATTCACATGATACGTACTATGTGCCAGGTATTATTCTAAGAGCTTTATAAATGTTAACTCTTTTAATCCCCATAAAAACTCTTTGACAGATGAGGAATTTGAGGCATGAAGAGGTTAAGGGTTTTCCTCACCTAACCGAAAGTAGAAGAGCCAAGACTCACACCCGGGTCATCGTCTATGCTCTTAGCCATTATACTTTCCATACATCCTTCATAGTCTCTGAATTTCATTCCCATTTATTCATTCATTTATCAAGGAGAATTTAATAAGATCCTACTAGAAACAAGGCAATATTTGGACATTGAGATTAGAAAGTCTTATCCCGGGCTTCATGGAACTTAGAGTATAACCAAGAAAGGCAGATGTGAAACATACAATTACAAATACATCTGGATATATATATGGATATATATGGATGTCTTTGGATATGGATATATATGGATATATATACATACATATAAATGTGTAATATATATATATAAATGTGTATGTATATATATATAAATGTGTATGTATATATATAAATGTGTATGAGTTTTTGCATTGAAAAGCACACCCCAAAAGCGAATATGATGACAGTTAATGAAACAATACTATGAGAGTGCACAGAAAATGACCTAACGAGGTCAGTTAGTCAGGCAGGACTGCCCCAAGGAAGTGGTATTTAAGTTGAGACCTGCAGAATGGAGAGGTCATACAGACCCTTGGTGACTGGCCCTTCTCAAAGGGCACTGATACCTTCCCTTCCTGATAGTACCATTCAAGGTGAATACTAAAATCAAAGAGAAAGATATATTTTCCTTTGCCAAAGAAATATTGAATCTACACTTGAGATACAAAGATTGGGTCCTGTTTTAGGTACTCCCTTGACATCTAGGCACCATTCTCCATCTGGGCAAGGTTAAGGTAAAGGCAATGGCATGGCTATAGGGTATAAGATTCCTGTGGGAGGTAAGCTTGATAAGAGTGAAAGAGAGATTAACTAAAATATCCATTCCTTCCTATAACAAATGTCTCTTAAGTACATTCTACATGCCAATTACAGTAAGAAAAGCTGTAGGGGGTTAAATCTAATGGAAAATGGAGGTTATCACAAGAATATCAATTTAAGTAGTAATAAATATACTTAATTAGTGCTGTAATTAGAAGGTCAGGCAGTAGGCTATTTAAGCACATTCTAGTTTGGAAATGGAGTAAAGCTCCTAAAAGATGGGACTTGAGCCAGGGGAGGAAGGATGGTTAGGACAATGGTATTTGAGGTGGGTGTGGACTTGGGCTTAGGAAGAAGATATTCCAATCTGACATGCAGTGAGCCAAGAGGTGAGAAATAAGCTTGTTGATTATTGATAAATTGAGTTTGGTTGAGGTGAAGCACATACTTTTTAGGGAAGAGCCTGGAATGTTGATAGGGTATAGACGTGCAAGCTCTTCCAAGAAGGTCAAAGGCAGGGTAGAGGAAAGCCACAGAAATATTTACACAATGAAAGTGCCATGGCACCTGCAGGTTTGAGGAAGACAACCCTGGCAAAATTACAAAGAAAAGGTTAAAAATCAAAATGTATCTCATGATCACTTATCTGCAATTTCAAAATACAAAATCCCTGAAAATAACATTTTTTAATAAGTTTAACTAAAGGTTTTCTAAGTTTTCAGCAAACTCATTTGGTAGCAAAACCTTATTTGAACAGATGTGAGGCTACTTATGATCACTAATAATTCTTCTTAGTGTGAACATACATGTATTTTGCTGAAGAAATTGATGGTTTGATTATAGGGTACCTCAGGCCTCTCTAAGGATGTCAAACAATATGAGATATATGAGTAATATTAACTTTCTAATGCCTAAAAACTAAATCCTGAAACACATTTGGCTCTGAGAATTTCAGAGAAGGATTGTAAGCTTGTTTCAAAGTTGATGACAAAGATCCCTTCAACCGAATTAAAGATTATAGAAAGAGTAGTAAGATTTGAAGTTAAGGCAATGAATTTAGTTTTGAATAATAAAATTTGTTAATATAAGCTAGTCTGGCAAATGCCCTGTCTAAACATGTGGCAGTCTAAATTATATATTATAATTTAAACCAGTTTGTATAAATTAAAGATAAATTTACTTTTATGATTTCAATTTTATATATTAATCATAACTATCCAAATCCATTGTTATCTAGTTTATATTTTTTAATCAATTGTTGTAATTAATAAGTAACTACATTATAATTAGCACATTTTTTGCAAGTAATTATAAAAAAAGGACCGGTGAAAATTTTATTCTTTCAGGAAATTAAGAACAAAAAAAAAAACCCTTCCAGAGGTCTTGTTTAGAACATTTGATTACCAAACTGTGCATGATGATTTGTGTAAGAACTTCCACTTAAAAAAAAAAATTCAAAAGCAAGCTTAAATTCCACCCCATCTGAATTTCATGCAATTTGCATTTGAAATACAAATTCTGAATTATGGAGCCCAAACTGTTAATCTTTTAATTCTCAAGTAATCTTCCCTCTAGAATGGTACAGCATCATGATAATGTGCAATACAATATTAGTTTGCATCTATGCTTCTATAAAACCAAGGGTGCTTTGTAGATGAAGCTGCCCGGTCAAAGGCTCAACTCAACTTGAATATACTCTATCCATTTTCTGAAAGGAAATGGGCTACATCAGGGAAAAGAGGAAGAGTATGCATCAGGAAAGGACAGTACCGAGAAAATAGAGGATTCATCAGCTGACAGGGCACCATATACTGAAAGGAAAATAAGCATTTGTCCAGTAGACTGTGAGAAAAATCCAAGTTTTTTACATTCCTCATTCTGGGAGAAAAATAAAAAGTCCTTGTTGTTCCCTAAAAACTCTAGTGTCTGAGTTAATAGTATTTCCTAAACTTCCTTTGTTTGATATTAGATTGAGTTGACTCTAAAAAATCTTTGGTATGCTCCCTGGATGGTATCCTCTCTTCTTCCCATGGAAGAGGTAGATGTCTGGACACCAGCCTATGAAAGAGCTGGTGACAGTCCCATGGGGCTCAGCTCTAATGGGAGAGTTACCCTTGTATTTCCTACTCTACCTCTGAAGGTCACCATCTCCTATAAATAAATTTGAGCCCACAGCAAATGTCTGATAGCCCTCTGAGATAATGGAGCTCTTCAAAATAGCCTTAGCCCCCCCAAAAGCCAATAGAGTACTTATGCAAGTTCACCAGAGAGTAATGTTACTTGGAGTAGTACTACTTTAGATATCTTCCTCCACTAATTTACTCTAGATACTTTATAATTGGTCCTGTCTCTATTATCTCTCTTTGGTCTGCATCCTACATTTTTAGTGTTTTCCCAAGGGCCTTCAATTATGTAAAACTCGTCTGTGGTTTGAAAGCATCTCTGAAATTTGCAGCTTTCCATACTGGGCTAAAATAGTGACTGCAATTTAGAACATGTCTACATGCCCTATAGCTATCTTTATATTTGATGTCACTTTTGCATATAGACTAAACTCAAATGACTATAAGCACTAGGCCAGTAATATAGATAAAATAACAAAGTTTATGACAGAAGGAAGCAGGTAGATTTGGCTGAACAGGAGCCAAGTCAGGGCTAAAAAGGAAACAATGAGGACTCCAGTGATACTGCCTCAGGGGAAGGCAAACTTGGGGCTGCTACATCTTCATGTGCTTCAAGAGAAGCAAGAAATCCAAGAGGTTTTTTTTTTTTTAAATGAATGTTTCCAATATTAAGTATTCATAACCAATTCAAATTTACTTAAAAAATTATAGTCCAAACAAAAACATATTTGAAGGGAGGATTTGGCCCACAGACTACCAGTTAAAGGTCTCTGATCTAGTGCTTTTGAATGCTGAATTAGAAACAAGACAAATATAGAAAAGCTTTGCTTCAGAAAAGAAATAATACAGTTAGTCTGTTCAAGGAGCTTTATCTTATTGTATTAGCATTTGAAGAAAGGATGACAAGTTCTCATTGCCTCCATCACATGTAATTCAGAGCACTGCTCTTAAATCATAAAACCTTCCAAAGGTGATTGTTATTCAGGACCTCTAAGAGGAAGAACAGAACAAGGTGAATTCTTTTTTGAAAAGGAAGAGCTGCATCCCATAGTGAGGGGTCCATCTGGGAGGAGTCCTGTGATTTGAGCTGCTAATGAAAGAGGCTGTTATAATCTATGCAAAAGTGATGGGTTCTTTGGGAATCTTGGAATAGAATTTCCTGACATCTGTGAAATTACATCTAAACTTTATAATGATATGGATATTGAAAATCATAATATGAACTTTGTACTTTTTGGTTTTAATTTCCTGGTTGTAGTTGATGATAATGTTATTTAATGGAATGCAGTACACTTTTAATACTAAGTTGTAATGTACTATAATGCTTATCATTTAATTTTGAAAAGTAGTATTTATTTGCACATATAATTTACTTGAAACATCTACACTGATCATATTCAAACTCTTTTTTTAACTCAAATTTCTTTTTATATCTCCTAATTTCAAATATTTCAATAATAATAAGTTGGCCCAAAATGTTAAGAGTAAAGATTAACTTGTCTCAGAAAGTTACTGAAAATGAAGGCTCAAAATAAGATGTAGCTGAAATTTCTGGTAGTGTCAATTCTTTCTTTTCTGGTAGTGTCAATTCTTTCTTTATTTAAATGTACTTAATATTCCAGTTATCAAAGAAATTTGGCATATAGGACAGAAGCAACATTTTTCTTCCAACAATTACAAGAACTAATTCAAAGTGAAACATGATCTTTTAATGTAATAAACACTAAATGAAATGTTTGCCTTATTTGCCAGTAAAGAAAAAAGTAAAAAGAACTGCGTTCTTTTTTTGAGCACATGAAGTGATGATATCACACATAAGTAAGGCCAAGGCAAAATATTTCTCTGATGTCTTAGAAGATCTGAAAGCAACAGCCCGGGCTCCAAAATGCAAACATATTTCATAGGCCTTATTTTTTTCTTCATTGGGTCTCCAATTTCAGCACCCACAAGGAACAAAGTTTACGTTTTAAAAACCAGGTGGCATCTGGTTTACTCAGATGAGTAACCAGTTCTGCCACTTCATCAGCTACAACTTTTATGATTCCCATATGTGGTTAAAAAATTACAAGAAGTATGCCAATCATATCATTATTAAATTAAATTACTTATTTACACATAAGGCACCATCAACCTTTCTTCTTATGTGATAAGGGATATTAGTAATTATGGAACACAAAAGTGTGGAAGAATAATTTATCATTTTCTAGAACTGGCATGAAGCTTCACAAAATATTAATAGTACAATTATCCATATTTTCTGACTTATAAAATGGGGAAATTGTTAAATGTTGGGAAAATGGCACAAAAGAAGTGACTAAGAAAAAAATATTTTCAAAGGAACTACCAGCATCAGCTTTTCCAAGGCATCATTATCCAATTTGTGAATTAGTAGGCCCTTAATTTCCCTTCTACTCTCCTATCCTTTGTAAGATTTCCTTTGTTATGATGAACATAACTAATGTAAGGATAAAAAGGAAAAAAGAAGTAGAAGTCATAGGATTAATACAGGAAAGCGGCATGGAGCATTTAAATTTGTGTCAGGAGCACTAAGCTTCCCCTGAGTTTGGGGAAAAAAAATACCAAAGGTAAGAAGAGTATTTTTAGTTAGAATCAGAAAAAAAAAAATAAAAGAAAGACCTTTTTCCCCCTACTTTGGTCAACTAAGAGTAAAATGATAGTTGATACAAGAAAGCAATAGCAGTCAATTCGAGTTCTCTATCAAACAGAAATACATACACACACACACATACATATATACATACAATGTTTAAGTTATATATACATGTATATGTATGTATATATATGTATGTATGTATATGCATACATGTTAGTATAAAACACCAAGAAAAGTTAAGAGAATGTAAGTGAAAACTTTGGGAATCTAAATCTTTCTGAAGAAATGACTTTCTTAGACTGTCTTAACCTGAATAATTACTTTCAAAATACTGCAGACTTGCCACAAAAATTATCAAACCATTCACATAAGTTTTTTTTAGGAACTGAGAAAAAAATAGAAGTAATAGAAGAAAAAATGAGGAAGAAGATAAATTGTGCAAAATATAGACAGACTGGTAAAATTCTATTGACTTAAGTCAAGACTAGAATAGTTCATTAACAGGATTGTTGGAGAAATTTTGCCAAAAACCCTAGAGTTGTTGTTTAAAAATATTTTCCTTAGGAGAGCCTGGTGGCTCAGTCAGTTAAGCATCTGACTTCAGCTCCAGTCACGATGTCATGGTTCGTGAGTTCGAGCCCCGTGTTGGGCTTGGTGCAGACAGCTCAGAGACTGGAGCCTGCTTCGGATTCTGTGTCTTCCTCTCTCTCTCTGTCCTCCCCCACTTGCACTCTGTTTCTCTCTCAAAAATAAATAAATATTTAAAAACCTTAAAAATATTTTCTTTGTTTCCTTTTTTAAATGTTTAGTCACTTTTGAGAGAGAGAGAGACAAAGAGAGGCTGAGGGAGAGAATAGAGAGAATCCCAAGCAGACTCTGCACTAACAGTATAGAACTTGAAGTGGGGCTTGAACTCAGGAACTATGAGATCATGACCTGAACTGAAATCAAAAGTCAGCTGCTTAACCAACTGAGCCACCTAGGTGCTCCTACTTTATTTCCTTTCTAAAATTGACTGTTAATAGATGGATGCACATCTATAACCAGATTACAGCAAGAAGTTTGTCCGGGTCTCTTACATTACCCTTAGAAACTAAACTGAGAAACCTGAAACAAAAACCAATAAAAACAATGAATTTATAACGAGCTGGACAATTTACCTACATAATGGTGTTTAAGTAGTCATATAGGTCGTTTTCTCAGTCCTGATTCATTCAACATTTAACATCTGTATCAGTGATTTAGATTATTCTCTAACTTTGGGTCTAAGAATAATTTCCCTCTATGTATGTATATCTGTTTTTACATCTATGTCTCAGATCTCCAGAAAATGGGACAGAAGAAGAAATGTAATATTTGTTAGATGGTAGAATCAGACTACAGAAATTTAATATTTCTTGGATGGCAGAATTACAGTATACTAGTAATATGGAAATAAAAGTAAGGACTAGTATTTGGATCCAGTAAACAAACTATGTAAAAACACAATTGAAGAGCTAAAGGTTAGTTACAGAGAGAAAGAACACTTTAGAATTTAAGCTGATAATAAACGTATGCATCAGTATAAAACACAACTGCTAATGTTGTTTAAGGCCAGTCTAACTCCAGGCTACATTAACATAAACAGAAGAAGAGACGCTATATCCCACTTAGTCCAGCTGCATTAATGTGTTTAATTTCTGGACATTACCCTTTAAGGAGAAGAGAGAGAGGAGCATATGCAGAGAACAACCAAGATAGTAAGAAAGCACCCAATTGTCACATGAGGAATGGATGAAGGAGCTGGGACTGGAGCAGGGGAAGATGAGATGGGATAGAAGAGCTATTTATCTATCTATCTATCATCTATCTATCTATTTATCTATCATCTATCTATTTATCTATTTAATGTTTATTTATTTTTGATAGAGAGAGAGAGAGCTCATAGTTGTGCAAGTAGGAAAGGGGCAGAGAGAAGGGGGGGGACACAGGATCTGAAGCAGGCTCTATGCTGACAGCAGAGAGCCCAATGGAGGGCTTGATCTGAGATCATGACTTGAGCTGAAGTTGGACACTTAACCGACAGAACCACCCAGGTGTCCTTATAAGAGCTACTTTAAAGTTTATTTATTTTGAGAGAGAGAGACAGAAAGGAGAGAGAGAGAGAGAGAATGAGCAGAGAGAGAGAGTATCAAGCAGGCTCCATGCTGTCAGTGCAGAGCCTGATGCGGGGCTCAATCCCAGGAACTGTGAAGTCATGACCTGAGCCAAAACCAAGAGTCAGACACTTAACCTATTGAGCCACCCAGGCGGCCCTAAGAGCTACTTTAAATGGATTCAGAACTGCATGTGGAACATAACCACCTTCACCACCACAAGGCGTATTCAAACTTATGCTGGATCATTACTTGTTGAGGGATGTAGCAAAATGAAAGTTTGGATGAGAAGGGCTTTGGGGTTCATTTTAATCTTAAACTTCATTCATTGTTTCTATAAAATCCCTGAACTGTCATGTGGAGGAAGAATTAGTTCAGAAGGCAGGACTAAAACAAAAGGTAGAGGAAGTAGAGGACAGCAGATGTTGATTCAAAAGGAGGAACAATAAATACTCGTTGAATAAATACTTTGTGTTACTTAGTACTGTCTGTAATTATTAGTCTGTCTTCCAATATTCAGACTTGTCTGTAATTATTAATCTGCTTTCTAAGAGTGAGCTCCCTACCGCTGGATGTGTTTGAATAAAACTTAAGAACCATGAGCTTATCATACCCTGCAAGAGTTTTTAGGCAATTGGTTGGCTTTGAAATGGGTTTATTTTGTAGTTATAAGAGAAAACTTGATGCAGCAGCAAGAGAAATCTCTTACCCATATAGTTTTCCTCCTCAGCACCTTTTTAAAATAGATCAAGGTTTATCTAGAAACCCTTTCTGGCAGTGCCAAAAGATTTTTAATTCTTACAAAAATGAATTCTTAGTTCCTGTATTATCCAACAGTTAAAACACTATTAGAAAAAAATGTTTCAAATATGTACAACCCTTTTCTATAAAAGGAAATATAATCTACCTTATAGGACCCTTTTAATGGTATTTTAAAAAAATCTTTTGGGCCACACCCTCAAATTGCATATTTGTTACACTCAGAAAAAATCAGGTTTCAATTTAATTTTATATAAAGGAGGACACAGGGAAAAAAATCAAATAATACTAGCCCTAATTAGTTCTTTTTCTTAAGATTTTTTAGCATAATTATAAAGGACAATTCCAAGCAATCCACAAACTTGTCTTTTATTGGTGATCCAGCAAGACTATTTTGTTAGAAATTCTATAAGGGGATGTTTCCAATAAACCAGCTCTGCAAACACAATGACAAAGACCCAGAAAACATGTACAGGGCATTAAAGAATGTTTTTAGAAGTTTACTAACTAGTATTATAAGGGAAATTATTTGGGTCCAATAAAAACACATATGAAGCTAATTTTATATTATGATTATAAATATCTACAATTTCAGCTACAACATATATAGATGTCTAAGCTATATCATTCATCTTAAGTAATAAACCAACGCGTATACTTTTAAAAAACCAAAAGGAAATTCTGAAGTTTGGGGCCAGATTTTTCCTCAAAGAAGTGACTAAAGTTCTAGTCTTTAAAGTCTGAGTTGTTTCTAATTTTAAACATATAAAACTAAAGCCTAAAATGTATCTTTTTACTATTATTTGCATATTATTTAATTACTATATTATATACAACTGGGATAATTTTTAAGAATTTCTGTTATTCAGTTCTTATTTCAACAAAAATGTTTTTAATTTTATTTTTTAATGTTTATGTACTTTTGAGAGAGAGAGAGAGAGAGAGAGAGAGAGAGAGACAGAGCATGAGTGGGGGAGGAGCAGAGAAAGAGGGAGACACAGAATCCAAAGCAGGCTCCAGGCTCCTAGATGTCAGCACAGAGCCCAAGGCCGGGCTGGAACTCATTAACCATGAGATCATGACCTGAGCTGAAGTTGGATGCCTAACCGACTGAGCCACCCAGGTGCCCCCAAAATAATTCCTTTTTTTTTTAAATGTTTTATTTATTTTTGAGAGGGGGAAAAGCGAAGAGAGAGGGGGAGAACAAGAAGAGGAGGGGCAGAAAGAGAGGAGGACAGAGGATCTGAAGCATGCTCCTAGCTGATGGCAGAGAGCCCAACCCGGGGCTTGAACTCATGAACTGTGAGACCCTGACCTGAGCCAAAGGAGGACATTCAACTGACTGAGCCACCCAGGTGCCCCTCAACAAAATTCTTAAAGATAGCATAAATTATATTGACATCTTGATGAAAAAAACTACCAATCTTGAACTAGTACTAATTTTTTTTTCGTTTAAGTACAATTGACACACAATGTTACATTAGTTTCAGACATACAACATAATGATTCAACTTTATACTTATGCTATGTACACAGTTGTAGCTACCATCTGTCATCATACAATCCTATTACAATACCATTGACTATTCCTTATGCTGTACCTTTTACTCACATGACTTATTCATCCTATAACTGGATGTTTGTATTCCCCTACTTCTTTTCAGCCATTTGCCCCCATCTCTGGCTACCATCAGTTTAATCTCTGTATTTATAGATCTGATTCTGCTTTCTGTTTGTCTGTTTATTTATTTGTTTTGTTTTTTAAATCCCACATATATATAAAGTCATATGGTATTTGTCTTTCTCTGTCTGACTTATTTCATTTAGCATAATACTCTCTAAGTCCATCCATGTTGTGGCAAGTGGCAAGATGAACTAGTACTAATTTTAACCTTTGAACAGATTGGTTACTAAATAAAAAACTCTATAGTACCATATATTGACAATCACCAATGTAAGAAGAATTCTATGTTATTTAAAAACCGGTGGTATATAACTTAAAGGGAATAATGTAGCCTCCTTCCTAGAAAATAAATGTCATTAGTTGTTTTGTTACCTGTGTGCCTGCATACTTTGATGGAGTTTGTCATCATAATATTGGAGACAAAATAACTTTTTTGAGAGAGAGAGACAGCAAGCAAGGGACAGGGGAAGAGGGAGAGAGAGAGAGAGAGAGACAATCCTAAGCAGACTCTATGCTGTTAGTGTGGAGCCCGACACAAGGCTCGATCGCATGACTCTGGGATCATGACTTGAGCCAAAATCAAGAGTCAGATGCTCTTGGGCCACCCAGGCACTCCAATAATCTTAATATCTAATTCAGGTATGCAAACTCCAGTGCCAACAAGGACAACAATATATGTAAATAAATGAAGTAGGCTGAGTGTCACTGTATGTAATGAGGATCGCATCGTCCATCAAAAGCAAGACAGGCTCAATTAAGCTTCAGCCAACTGAAATTATAAAGGAATGTGTACCTACTGGTTATAGATCTTCCAATTTTCCAAGAGGACTAAAAAAATAATATTGTAATCATTTCATGTAGTAACAGATTGCAACTACACTTCATGGTGGGCATTTCATAATGTATACAAATGTCAAATATTATGTGATACACTTGCAATTAATATAACATTGTATGTCAACTACACTTCAATTAAAAATAATTTAACAATTTTATATTAAATTGCCCAATACCAAAATGTTAGCAACCAATTTGGGAAAAACAAATAATATTTCTCTCTCTCAGAAACCAGTCCACAAGGTACCAGTTTGTAGCCTCTCATCTGCCTCATGAGAACTATTAATTCAAAACATAGAGGGAAGGTTGCACAAAATAGTGGATACATTTCAAAACCAAGGAAAAATAAAGACATTGAATTCTTTTCCCCTGCTACAACCAAGGGTGTTAGTCTCTACCTTAAAAAGAAATCCCGTATAAATTGTGACAGTTTCTCAAACTACAACACTGTTGGCACATGTCATTTGATTTGACACATTCTAAAAATCCTGAGTTATTATAACAGTTACTATATAAAATTTTGGGTAGATACCATGACTCAAATTTTGCATTCTTCTCTGACACATTTTATTAGAAAGACAGGGCTCCAAAGTGGAAGTAATACCACAGACCAGTATAGAGTTACAGCATTAACGTCTGACATTGTGCTGGTGACATAGCAAAAGCTTTCTCTATTTCAATTTTGTTTGACTTTTCTGCCTAAAAGTGTAAGTGTGAAGGGTGAAGTTGTAAATCTCTACATTAATTTTCTGAACAAATCCAAAACGTCTAATAGATCTCCAGATAGTCCCCTCTTCCTGTAACTCCTCAAAATTAATTTCCTTTTTTAGTATTATTGAATAATTATGAAAGCCTACTAAACAAAAGTTTCTAAGACTGAGAAGTAATTTTGTACTAAGCAAAAAAAAAAAAAAGGGCAATAAAATAGCTTTATTAAAAAAGCTTTATAATATTATATGCTGGAATTTCCCAACATTGAAGTTTCTTTGGAAACTTCACTTAGTCAAAGTTGAAATAATGTATGTTTATCTATAGCAGAAAATGAAAGTGGTGAGTGTAGAGTGTGAAGTTCTCAATTTAAATATAGTTGTTCCATACTTGGCAGTTAAGAAAAGCATACAGTTAAAAGTTCAAATATTACTCACTATTGTGTTCATCGCCAAAGTTACACTGATTGCTATATAGATTATAAATTCTTTAAACAACAAAGACATACTATCAAAGAAATGTTTTAAAAAATCAATAAAAATGGTTAAGTTGTAGCTAGCAGCTCCTTACCATATGATGGATAATAGCTATGCTAATAAAAACAAAATAGTTTCCGATTTTCGAACATCTGATAAAACTATACTAATGATTTACAATCTTTCCAATGTTTACTTTCTCAAAGAACAGTTTAGTGGGATAAAAAATAAAGTGAAAGGAAGGAAGAATCAGGACTGAAAAGTTACAAGGTGTGACAATAACTTATTTTAAATGCAAAGAATGTGTATGAGTTCCTTTCATATCAAAAAAAGTTGATATCTCTAATAGGGAATCCTGGTACTGGAATTCTAGAACCTTATGACTTCTTCAACCACTAAGAAATATAAAGAAGTAAGATAGCTAAGAAAAGGCACTGAGTTCTGAACTAGGTGTCACACTTTTCTGATATTCAAGTCAAAGTAAGTATTTTTCTAAAAATTAATCAATTAATTAGTATTAAGTGAAAAATCTACTGATTAAAGTAGATTCTACTACAAAACATTGTTAGAGCCAAATTTCAATGTGATAGTCAAGAATGGCCACCATGATGGTTTCCATCTTACTGTGTAAAGGAACACTGAGAACAGTTTTCCTTGCAGGCTAAAACATTCAGGAAGAAAAATTAAGCATAAAATTATTAAAAGTTAATTTATATTTTCTTTAAGCAATTCTGCAATGCCACACTGAATCGAAAGGCAAACTAGAAAGATAAAGCAATTTAATCCAATCAAATTTCACAGGTTGCCTATTGTTTCTTTCCCTTTCTCTTTCTTCCTTTCTCCCTTTGTCCCTTCCTTCTTCCCTCCCTCCTTCCCTTCCTCCCTCCCTTCCTTCCTTCCTTCCTTCCTTCCTCCACTCTCCATCCCTCCCTCCCTTTCTCTTTCTTTCTTTCTTTCTTTTCTTTCTTTCTTTTTTTCTTTCTTTCTTTCTTTCTTTCTTTCTTTCTTTCTTTCTTTCTTTCTTTCTTTCTTTCTTTTCTCTTTCTTTCTTTCTTTCTTTCTTTCTTTCTTTCTTTCTTTCTTTCTTTCTTTCTTTCTTCTCTCTCTCTTTCTTTCTTTCTCTCTCTTTCTTTTTCTTTCTACAAGATTATTGACTGTATTCTTGATGTCATACTTTTCATCTCTGTGACTTATTCATTTTATAACTGGAAGTCTGTACTTTCTTAATCCTCTTTATCTATTTTACACATCCCCTCAATGCCCCCTGCCTCTCCAACTCTGGCCACCACCAGTTTGTTCTCTGTATTTAAGAGTCTACTTGTTTTTTGCTGTTATTTGCTCATTTATCTTGTTTTTTAGATTCCACATATAAGTGTAATCATATGGTATTTTTCTGTCTCTAACTTATTTCACTTAGTATGAGACCCTCTATCAATGTTGTCAAAGATGGCAAGATTTCATTCTTTCTTATGGCTGAGTAATATGTTGTGTATATATACCATATCTTTTTTATCCATTCATCTATTGATGAACACTTAGGTTACTTCCATATCTCAGCGACCATAAATAATGCCACAATAAGCATAGGGGTGCACAAATCTTTTTGATTTGCCATTTTTGTTTTCTTTGGGTAAATATCCAGTAGTAGAATTACTGAATCATCTGGTATTTTTATTTCTAATTTTTTGAGGAACCTCCATACTATTTTCCACAGTGCTTGCACCAATTTAAATTCCCACCAACACCGTGTAAGGATTCCATTTTGTCAACATCCTCGCCAACACTTGTTATTTCTTGTCTTTTTGATGCTAGCAATTCTAACTGGTGCGAAGTGATTATCTCATTTTGGTTTTGATTTGCATTTCCCTGAGGATTAACGATGCTGAGCATCTTTTCATGTGTCTGTTGGCCATTACGTATCTTTTTAAATAGGAATTAGAGTATAGAAGAGTATAAAAAAGAGTAAGTTCACATTTGAATGTATTTAGATCTTATATATGTAAATAATAATCTATAGTTCATAAAGACAGTATAAGCAACTGTAATTTTAAGTAAATATTCATACATGCTGTATATTTATGTAAAATATCTTTATAGACAGAATAATTCCTAAATGAAAATTGATATATATACAGCACCTACATATAGAGTGATATACCGTGTGATATTTTAATTGATTGGCTCCGTACAAGGCAAGTGTTTGCTAATTCTTAATGAGAGAAACAACTTATAAACCTTGAAAAAGACAAGATAACACAGCCTATGCAACTTAGTACTAGGCATGTTTTATAAGATTCTCTGGTGTGCTCTGCATTTGGACATGGCTCCCTGAGTCACACGCCTCATTCCGTACTTCCTACCTCACTAGCCAGAGAATTTCCCTTCAGCCATTCCGGAAATCTCACAATATAATGACCTCCTGTAAGTCACAATGGGCTCAAGACTTGGATGAGATATTTTGAGGTTGGGCCACAATTTTAATAGTCTAGATAAATAGATTAACTCAGCTTCTGAAAATAAGCCTGATAAAAGGTCCAAGGAATGAAGAAATTTAAAAACCAACAACATACAATGGAACGTCATCTTAATTAAAAATTTGGTGGTGTCTCATTCAGCCTTTTTTCTTACCTGCCAATAAACTCAGAAAGCTCAAGCTGATAAGGTCTTCTGAAGACATAGGAACAAGCAGGAATTACTACCTGTTGCTCCCCTGCACTTCCTAGGGTTATAGTTAGTTTCTCTATTTCACATCACATCACACCACACAGGCTTCAAGCCAAAACAGCATCGACACTGTGCCACGTCAATTTCCTTCTCCTCTTACTCTCTTACCATCATTTCTCTACCTTCATTCTTAATTCTAATGAATCCTTTCAGGTCTGCAGGTAACTAAAGTTCCTCTCCTGGAAAGAATATCCTATGTTACTATTTCTTTGATATTCTGGAACGCTACATTGGAGGATTTTGATACCACCTTTTCCACCACTGAGGTTCCTTGACTAACAGATTCATGCTAGACTCACTAATAAAGCACAATAAAACTGCCCAGTTTTCTTGGTATATGGGACTATGAAAACAATAATGTTACATTATTATTATTGCTATTATTTTTCTTCTTCTTCTTACTACTATCTTTATTATTCGTGTGTATGAAATCATTCAAAAGCTTATTTGGGAAAAAGCTTTAAAAAACTAGTGATCAGTAAAGGTTTCTCTGAATATTAACATTTTTCAAACAAAACTTAACTGACTTCTAAGAGATGAATATCAAAGCTTCCTGACTCCCTCCAAAGTCACCATACTGACATTATTTTTCTACAAAGCCAGTCCTGTTGGCCACTTGTGATTTACAGGCTATGTCTGCTACAAGGAGCTGCTGGACACATTAGTGCAAGGTATGCTTATGAAAGGATGCTGCTGTCTGGCACTAAATGACTTTCCAGAGACCCATCTCATTCAGACCTACAGGACCTGTTCTCCCTACACAAGATCTGTCAATGCATAAGCCATTATTCCCACCCCCACCCCCCCATTCTGAAGGGAAAAATAAAAAACACAGTCCTGTATTCTAGTCCCTTCTGCGAATCCTGATGCACCATTAAAAACCTGCTGTTTCATATTTTCTTGATTTCTATTTGGTGAATCCATTTCACTAACATTTTTTGTTGCAACTATAATTCTGCATTTGGAAGTGATGGAAAAAGAATGGTGGGGATTGTGTTGGATTTTGTTAGTGCAAATTGCTGATACGTTTCTGTATTTCCTATTTGCAATATGCTCATTATTCATAGATTTACCAACTGCAGTATGTTCAATATTTGTCCATTTCAAATACAGATTTTAATATATTTACCTAAAGGCATACTTCCTCTTCCTTATATAATATTGAAAGTCATCAACCCCAAATCTATTTTGCCCTCCACATTTTATTATATACTTCAGTTGCAAGCATAAATGCAAACCACAGCTCCATATTATATGGATTAATAAGCATAAGACTCTTACATTTGAATTCAAGTGAAAATTAATGTGCAAGACAAAAAGAATAAAATATGTTTAGTTTTGTACTTGAGAGAAGATCATTACAGTGTCAAGGAATTCTTTAATTTATCTAGAAAATACTTGCAAGCATTTATAAAAATTCAAACAAAAAATATAAATGGAATAATGTTAAATATATATGCATGTATTCTCTTTTATTTAAAATCTTCCATTCCATTCATTTCTTTATATTTATTTTTGAGAGAAAGAGAGACAAAGACAGAATGTGAGTAGGGAAGGGGCAGTGAGAGGGAGACACAGAATCTGAAGCAGGCTCCAGACTCTGAGCTGTCTGCCCAGAGTCCGACGCAGGACTTGAACCCACAAACTGCGAGATCATCACCTGAGCTGAGGTCAGACGCTTAACTGACTGAGCCACCCAGGTTACCTCCTTCACTCATTTTTAAGAAAAATGTGAAATGGTGTACATTGGCCTGAAAAGACTGAAAGGTATATATCCAGATACATAAATCATGTACAAAAGTAAACAGAAGACTACTTCAGTTGATAGAAGCAATGAGTACAAGACTATGGGCAAATGAAATCTTCCCTTTACTTTATAAAATAGAATGAATAATTATTTTATTGTGAAGGTCACTGCATTAAAAACACTGAAAGAAAACTCAGTGGGTATATAAACTGGCTGGCATTATTCCCCAGAATTCCTTGTCAAGAATATGCCTCAGGTTGGAGTTTTATTTTAACACATCTGTGGTCATTAATAGAATTTTCAGTTAAAGGCTCAACTCTCAAGCTTTCTGCTATTATGTTATTGTTGTTTTAATATAAGGATTTGCAAATTGTTCACTTTTACTTCCAAATATTTTGTATAAAAATCTACCCCACTGGATTGTCATTTATAGGTTTACTTACATAATTTTTTACATTAGACAAAAATGTACAAGACCTAAAGTGTTTTCTTTTTCTTATTTGATGGGCTCAGCCATATAAGCAATATTGGAGGTATAATTCACAACACTGAATTCCAAGGGAAATATTGCCTATATATCAACAATTGTCTGCAAAAATAATTTATTTTTTCAAATTGACCCGGATTAGGACACATTTACAAATGTTTCTAGGTTTAATTCAATACCAGCACTTAGTGGTTTGAAGTGTGACAGAGAACCCTCAAAGGAGAACTCTAATTATAAAAAATACAACAAGAACATTTGCAAATTTTAACGAACTTTCTGTTTCCATGCCCACTTCTGTGGAATCTGGAAAGCATTAAAACAATTTTCTCACAATTTATTTCTTTCCATTGTGTTATATCCCTTCCCTTTTCACAGGCAATACATTCAGTACCAAATGAGTAGTGTATTCATTAGGGCTGAAGAGAAAGGCAAGGGTTAAGTAAATAAGGACATCAAATTAATATCCAGGCCTAAATGTTTTAGCAGAGCCAAAGAATCTGTTTAATCATTCAAGTCAACAAAGGTTAAGATAATAAAATAAACTTCTAAATGCTTTCCTTTTCTGGAACTTAATCTGTCTTGCTGAAGATGTTTTTAAGATGCTATCAGTTTTGCATAGTCCCAGCTGTTATGAAAATTTACTTGAATACACTGGGAAGAGAATGAATTTTATGAAAATAGTTAAATGGAGCTCTTGGGTGGCTTACTGAAACTGTGAGAGCTCAGGACTCATTTAAAACCAGCTGTTGGCTGATGATATTGAGACCAATAACCACTAAATCTTTACTTATCAGGCCTCTGTGTTACTTGGCAAGGTGATGGTAGCCAACTGATTAGAAGATTAATATATAGTCAAAAGATAACTTCATGATGTTTGTTCATCTTACTGCCCAAGTTTGATTAAGAAATTTGCCACAATTTCAGAGCAACATAGAACCCTAATGTAAAAGGCAGTATTACACACTAAAACAGTTTTGCTTATTTTTTAAAATATGCTTTTAAGTCACTAAGATAGAAAAAAGAAATATGAGACATTAACATCAAAGCCTTGAGTACCATTGTGATTCCCAGGGCTGTGGTTCATGACAAGGGCAGCAGCCTGCAAGAACTGGGCAAACAAGAAGTCCTCTTTGAAGAGTGATGGTGGTAGTAGTAATGGGTGCAGACAACAATGGGAAAAGCCTTGAAAGTCTTGAGTCTTTTACACTTGACATTCAGTTTCTGTGACTGATGAAGAAATACATGCAATCTTTTGCAGAGAGGCTCAGAATAAAAGAATCAACAAAATACCTTGTAAACATGTGAACACAGCATTATGAAGAGCAGAAAACAGACTTCATTCATCTATCTATCCTAAAGAAAAACATTACTAATAACAAATATACCAGAATCTTGACCTAATTTTCAAATTAGTGCCATTGAGCTGTGAAGAAAAATCATATTATAAGTAGGTAACTGGATATTCTGATGTCCCTTGCCTGAAGACCAGCATTGCCCTGCCCTCTTATATTGAATGACGCTCTAGGGTACAGATATGGGGGGTCCACTCATTCATTTGTTTTCTAAGAGCCAACAGTGCATCAATTGTAAAGACTGATGGCAAGGAAAAAGATGCTCCTCTCTGCAATTGTGTTGCCCAGATTTTTCACTCTCATTCACAAGTTGAAAGTTGAAAATGTCCTAGCAGCCATGTGAAGACAGCTTGCTATCGTGGATAGCGAACAGAACTTAAAATCTGGGTTTGACTCCCAGAATCATCTTTTGGCCCATGTGTGTGAAAGAACTTGGACAAGTCATTTAACCTTCTTGAGCTAATCCTCATCAGAAAAAAAGGGTGATATTATTATTCATGCTACTAACTCACAGAGTTACTTTTGAGGATAAATGAGAAAATTATGGAAAATGTAATCTGTAAGTACTTAGCCTCAAATCCTGGCTCTGCCACTGACCGTCTCTATTAATAATCTTGGACAAAATATTTAAACTTTCTAAATCATGATTTTCTCATCTATTAAATGGAAAAAATGAAAGCAACTATTTCATAGGGCCATTGAAATAAGATATGTCTTCATAAAATGGTTGGTGTATTTTAAGAGATCAATAAAATTACTTTATCATTATTATTGGTGTTATTATTTGAGCCGTAGATATTTTTGTAATCCCTGTTGTTTCACATCGAGGTTGATGACTATAACAACCACCTGTTGATAGGGGAGCAGGCAGATCCACTGCGAAAGATATAAACCAGGAGCCAAGAGGGCTGGGTGGGAATCTATTTTTCTGCCACCTACAAATTATGTGAATTTGGGCAAGTTACCTCACCCTAGATTCTTTATGCAATATATAGATAGAATGATCATCTGTGATTTGTTGAGGACTTGTTATAGATTTTTTATACATTATTTTATTTAATGCTTCTTATAACCATAGGGACAGATAGTGGTGGAATTAGAATTTGGTCTCTGTCCAGCCTGACCCCAGCCCATGTGGATGGAATCATCTCAAATTCTCTGCATACACTTTTCCTACCTTTCTTCCCTTCCTTTATCCTACCTTGCTGAAGTGTAGTAAGACTTAGGTATGATGTGTTCAACTTGCCTAGAAAGGTGTTCAGCAAGTTCTAAAGCTAAGTAATTAGCAATTATAATTATGATGCATGAAATATTACTTCCTGGTCCTGGCCCAATGTTTGTTCAGTCTAGGGATGTCCTTCCACTTTCTTACAGCAGGTCTCCAACCTTTGCTTCAATACAAGGTAATGTCATAGCCTCAGAACTCTATAATACAAACTTAGGGGGATGAAATAAAGAAAAGAGAGCACAGACTTAGTGACTGATAGCACAGAAAAAGCACTAGCCCCACCATATAGCCCAAAGGCCTCACTGCTGAATAGGATGTTTGCACAAATGTATTGAAGATTAATGGCAAATCTGTAATGACATCTCCCCAGGAAGCAAGGAAGAAAGTGCAATTCTAACGTCAGGATGCATTCATCTGTGGAAATCTAACACTCGGTGTCTTACAGAATAAAACCAAATGATATCTACGGTTGCTATATTATACCTAAAATTGTAAGCTCAAAATTGATTCAACATATACTGACAGAAAGCTCATGCCAAAAAGGTTAGCCCACTTTCTTCTGCATTAAATCATATGCCATCAACAGTATTCAAAGATAGTCAACTTTCCTATCATTTACTTTTTAATGCCTTGAAATCTGACTTCCACTGCTTAACAAAATGTACTCCCTTAATATCTGTGGACTCCAGAACACTAAGATCAAAGGGTTTTCATAGACCTCATCCCTGTGGCTTTCCTTTTATTAAGAGCATTCCATTGGGCACTTTTTTTTTTTAAGTAGTTCCTCCTATAGTGTTAAAACATAGTAGTGTCTTGCTTTTGCCTTTGAATTCTCACTCTCTTTTCTGATTCTCCTTCTTTGTCCCACTCTTTAAATGTGGGTATTTCTTTCTTCCTTTCTTCCTCCCTCCCACTCTTCTCTTTCTTTCTTCCTCCCTCCCTCCCTCCCTCCTTTCTTTCTTTCTTTCTTTCTTTCTTTCTTTCTTTCTTTCCTTCTTTCTTTCTTTCCTTCTTTCTTTCTTTCCTTCTTTCTTTCTTTCCTTTCTTTCTTGTAGACTTCATGCCCAGTGCAGAGCCCACCACAGGGCTCAAACCCACGATCCCAAGAGTAAGACCTCAGTTAAGCCACCCAGGTGCTCCTAAATGTGGATATTTCTTTTTTTTTTTTTTAACTTTATTTATTTAGTGTTGAGAGAGACTGAGGGACAGGGCAAGTGGGGGGGAAGGGAGAGAGAGAGAGAATCCCAAGCAGGTTCCAGTTTCAGGCTGTCAGCACAGAGCCCAACGCAGGGCTCCATCTCAATACCGCCAAGATCATGACCTGAGTCAGTATCAAGAGTCAGACACTTTTTTTTTTTAATTTTTTTTTTATGTTTTATTTATTTCTAGGAGAGAGAGAGAGAGACAGCGGGAGCAGGGGAGGGTCAGAGAGAGAGGGAGTCACAGACTGAAACAGGCTCCAGGCTCTGAGCTGGCAGTCAGCACAGAGCCCGACGCGGGGCTTGAACCCACGAACCGCAAGATCATGACCTAAGCGAAAGTCGGACGCTTAACCGACTAAGCCACCCAGGCGCCCCTCAACAGACACTTAACTGACTGACCCAGTCAGGTGCCCTTCACTCACTTCACCACTTCACTCACTATTTTTCCACTTCCATGGTTTCAGTTCTCACTTTGTGACAGTTCAGCTATATAACTGTTCTGGCACCACTTCATATTTCCAGTCTCATGCTTCTAACTGCTTGCTACATTATTCCAGCAAAATAATCCATCAAGATCGCAAACTCAACATAACTAAAATTCAACGTATTTATACTTCTGTCTTCTGACCAATTTTATCAAGCCAGAAACTCTAGCCCTATCTTTGTGTCCTTTTTCAACAACAGCCCCTATATCTAAATAAAAGACTTGTGCTGAACATACCTCAGTATCTTCCTGTCTTATTCCCTGACTGCTTTTTTTTTTTTTTAATTTGATCTTGGCCACAAGTCACCAATGGTCACAGATTTTGGATGTAAATCTAATATAGATTGAATTCATCTCTCACCTTATGCTTGAAGACTTCTCTCTTATTAATTTCTCCTCTTATTAAACCAGTGTCATCCCTGGTTTTCCTTCTTTGTCCAAGTTTTTGCTTGGCACTTGTGGCAAACCCTACTGTTGAGATTGAGATTGTGCCACATAGGGTTAATGAACTTGGAACTAGCGGAAAGGCTAACCCTTGTTTTTCAGAGAACTGTTTCTCCCTAATCAGCTATTGTGTCTTTTCAGACTCCACTAACAAATCCACTAGTGGTCTCCACAGATACTGGGACTCACCATCAACTGATATGGTGTCAGCCTCTGAACAAGCAAGACTCTGCATTCAAGCAAAACCCTGCAGAAATAAGGAGCTCAAGGCTCCATCCAATTTACACTGGCTCTTAGAGCATTCCCATAGCCCCTTTTCCTTCCCCAATAGTACCACTCACTACCTCATTATAATGTTAAAATTCTCTGCCCAAGGAGGAGCATAAGTTTCATTATCACACTATATGATGCATGTATAGACATGGTTTCTTTTTTTTTTTTTAATGTTTTATTTATTTCTAGGAGAGAGAGAGACAGCATGAGCAGGGGAGGGTCAGAGAGAGAGGGAATCACAGACTGAAACAGTCTCCAGGCTCTGAGCTTGCAGTCAGCACAGAGCCCGATGCGGGGCTCGAACCCACGAACCGTGAGATCATGACCTAAGCGAAAGTCGGACGCTCAACTGACTAAGCCACCCAGGCACCCCTAGACATGGTTTCTAAGTATGCCTGCTGAAACTTATGCCCACCTTTACATGAAATGACAAATCTCTCCTTTCTGAATATTTATCCTAACCCTAAATAAAAGGAACCCACTCATCCCTACTCAGGGAGTCATGCTTTGGAAATTATTTCTTGTAATCTCCTTATTTGCTGCAAATAGTTTCCTTTGTATGACAACTCCACCTGGTATCGTCTCTATCTATAACTCACCAAGAAGCAAATTCACATTGGTTCTGTTACAACATGACCCAACTTTCCTTTCCAACCCCATTCTCTCTGGTTCACTTCTAGCTGTGAGGTAACTATGTGACACAGTCTGGCTATGAGACATGAGCTGAAGTCTGCTATGAAATTCATGGGAAAAATGACATTTTCTTATACAGATTCCTCTTCCTATATTTTCCTTACTGCTTCATGGTTGGACCTGAAGCAGTCTTCTTAAAGTCATGAAGGAAAGGCCAAGAGATTCACAGACTTCCATAGTTACATCATTGAATTATATAAATAATACCATCAACTACCTTCTCTGAACTCCTAATTATATGAGAACAATAAACTCATATGGTAGGCCCCATAAAAAACATGGAGATCTCTCCCATATTTTGGTGACTTCTTTGGAATTTTTTCTTTGGCTTACCAACATAGCCCCACCCCCTGCTGAGTTTCTCCTTCTGACACTGAGCTCTCTGCTCAGTGTGGCCCCTTCCCTCAAATGATACCCAATGTTGCAGATGGAGCCAGCCCATCTCCTCTGCTCACCTCTCCACTGAGGACTGGACATTATCCTTATAACCCAGGCTTTTATGACCTTGTCCTGGATGACTGACAGTTTCTGGGTCCTTTCAGTCTCTTGCAACTCCACTTTATTCAAGACACCATTATCAAGTAAATTTTCAGAAAGAGCATTTGGTAGTAACACCAAAGTGTCTGGTCGCACTATGTATAAAATAATGTGCTAAAAAATATTCATTGTCTCCTTTTTGCCTCTCACACTTAAACATTCAAAACATTCCATAATATAACTTTAATAAAAAAATCCAGCCTTATATGATGTAATTTTTCTATATTTAACATATACTCTTGGCTAATAAAATATTATTGTCCTTAAATGAATCCTATCATTTCCCACTTGTGTAATATAGTTTGTACTATTGCTTCTATCTGGAATGTGTAAGATCTTCCTCTTCACTTTCTCTTCTAAAGATTATCCATTTATCCAGTCTTAGCTCAAGTGTCACCACTTCCAGTCTCCAGTGATTATTTAAAATAAAAAATGTTCATTTACCTAACATTTCTTGATACAGTTACTTAAGGCTTATAAACATGCAACCACATAGTTCTCTTATTCAGGCACCCATGAAACTATAGGCTCCTTGAGGGCAGTAATGATGTAATAATATTTAATTCTAACATTCAACAAATATTTACTGAGTCCTTACTGTTCTAGGTGATGGTGGTATGAACAAGATAGACCAAGTCCTTGCTCTCATGGAGTTTATGTAAATGGAGTGGAATGCTTTGCAAAGAACAAACAAGTGAATAAATACACAAAATAGGATAATCTCAGATTTTGATTGGATACTTGGGGAAGTTTTCCCCACAAAGTTATCTGGGATGAAATAGCAGTGATAAAGAGAACCCAATCACAAGAAGACCAAAAGACAGCAAATAGAAAGTCATCAAGTGAGGAGTAAGTGTGATGTGTTTGAAGTACACATAGAGGAGTATGTGGCTGGACCACAGAGTGCGGAAAGGAAGTCTGGTGTGAAATGAGGTTATAGACGTGAGCAAGGACCAAATCTTGACAGACAATGGAGTCGAAGAAAAGTGGTTTGGATTTCATTCTAAGAATTAAAGCAGGGAGTAACATGATCTAATTTACAATAGAAAATTATCTCTCTGGCTGCTGTGTATAAAATGGATTATACAGGTCAAGAGTAGAAGCAAGATTACTTGGAAAGCTGCTGCAGTAGTCAAGAACGTGAGATAATAGTAGGTTGAATTTGGTGTAGTAGAAGAGAGAAAAAGTAAACTCATGTATAGTTTCTATAGTATAAAGCATGGTAGCTTGAAGATAACAGATGTTCAATGTATATTGCTAAATATATGTACAAGTGTTTTAAAATAGTCTTGCCTTCTTAATTTCTATATTACCTTAATTTTTTTTTTTTTTTTTTTTTTTTTTTTTTTTTGTNTTATTCTATGGCCTTATATATTCCTGCTGGACATTTGGGAAACCAAAAGGACAAAAAACCCAACAACCCATATTCAAGGAAACAGGAGGTGAGCTAACAAAGAACTGAAATGGTGGAGGGTCATATTGTTAAGTTAATTATAGAAATAAATAAATTACTTGAAACAAATGGTAAAAAGTTGAATTCAAAAGCTATTATAGGATAAAAATGGACAGGGTATTCAAACATAGAGATTTACATTTTAGAAAAGAGAGTCTCCATGAGCATCAGCTGGAATAGTATGCTTACAGAGGATACAGGTAAAGTTAATTTTCATTACTATTGAAGACTTTTCCAGTTCTAACTTACTTTTGATTTTTCTGGAAATATAAAGCCTTCATTTTACTATTTTGTATGATAAATTTCCTAATAAGTAGCTAATACTTTATTACCAGAAAGTAGTATTTATTTTTTAGAGAGCATTGAATGTGACCTGTCTTGTTTCCAAATTAGGAATCTGAAAAAAGACAGGCAATTTGGTAGGTTCTCATTCCCTTTCACATATACTTCCCAGGACATTTAGATTTTTACCCATGAAGATTCATCCTGCATGATAAGTTCAATCCAAATACCTTCAATAAAAAGCAAAATCCTGGAGAAAATGGGATCCATTTTTGCCACTTTCCACCTGAAATGCTAAATGGCCCCTGAATCGCGTGAAACTTGGCCTCAGTCAGTGTGAAAACTGGCTGAAATCTCTATGAAAGGCAGTCTGGGTTCGTCAAAGTAGTTCATGAACTTTGGCCAAACTTGCAAGGAACCTGGTCCAAGTCTTAGTTTGTAATGCAACATGAAACCAGGTGAATTTCACATGGTTTCAGGTTTCACCCTGAAAATTTGGCCTAGCTTTATAATCAATCATCACTTTTTAGAACGATGAAAGCCAACACACCTTTTTGAAAATGAGGACTGCGTGCATACTGATGACAGCTAAGCTGTGAACCACCCCTTCACTTCCTTTGCCAAAAGAAGATTTCTCTGAATGGAAACAGTTTCCCCCTTACTTGGAAAGGGCAGGTTGAGTGATTTTGATATTGCGTGTAGAAAGAAATGATACTCTATACATGGAGACATGCCATGCGAAATAATCACCACATATAGAACAAGTGGCTATATTCTAATCACTTAAGGTAATGATAATTTTATTCCATTCACATCCATGACAGATATCATGATGTTTAATTTCCTTGACCATTAACATGAGCTTTTAGCTTGAAGCTAGTCATCAGCTAGAATAATTGCCATGAGAAACGAAATGCTCTGTGGCACAATCATTATTTTCTATAAAGAAATGGCTGAAAAAATGGAAAGGAAAATAAATCATAGCATACCCTTTATCTAATTTAATAAACATGAGGAGATAAGGCTACAAACTTTTCAAGTTTGCATCAACTACATCTTTTGTAATAAAACCCCTACTGCAGTATAAATGAATTCAATAATTATCTACACACAGTGCATTTTACAAAACACCTTCACAGTTTCTGTTTTCAACATGAAAGTTTTAAATGCACTTTTTCACTGTGAAAAATGACTCTTCAACCAAATACTTGCTTTTGTGCATAGTGACATGAGAAAATTGAGAGGTATGTCTGAACGGAGCCACTACATCATTGGAACAGTATGTCTGAACATTTGGGTAATAAGGCACAGATGTGAAGCAGAGGACTTGGCACTACCAAGGTAACAACAAAGCATTCACCATTGTGTTATAATGGTTAAAAAAGCCACGTTTGAGAAGAATAAAAGAATGCCCCTCCTCCCTGGAATGTTAAATTTATATTACACCTTTTATCTACTTAAAAATCTATAAAAATAAGAAATTCAAATAAGTAACTCAAATTTGTGATGAAGAATAAAAATATAAAATGAATTAATATTTTCATCTATAATATAACATATTTATGCAATAGCATATAAAATTTAACTGCAGAAAAAGGGCCAAATTCAACAGGAATCCAAATGGCTTCTATATTGCAAAACAATGCATGCAAATCTGAAGGATCCAATAGCCATTGGATGGGTGGTTGCTATTGACTTTTTACTAGTGACTCTGGCCTTTCATCAGGAGAGCTAATTGCTATACAGTGCCTTGTTTACAGTATCAAATTAATGTAATGCTACAGGATACACCCATTAGTTATTATTAAGGCTATTTCACTCACAAGTGGTATGGTATTTTTCCCAGCTATTACTAAACCATGATACAAAGGCAGTTATAAAGCCAGGGCTACTTTAATTCAATAAGTTTGGAGCTGAAAACCAATTCTTTGCCCAGGATTGGAAGAATAGAACTTACCCGAGGTCCCTGATCACCTTGTTCTCCCTGTAGAGTAGAAAGATGAGATGATAGATAGTTTTAGCATAAAGTCTGTATGTGAGGCTCATTAAAAAGACCAAAATATAACATAGCATAGATCATACCAATGGACTGCCACCGACTTAATTTGTTTCAGCTACACAGTTTCTTACCTTATCACCTTTTGGACCAGGAGGGCCCTAAAAAAAAAATTTAAAAAATTTAAATAAGTTAAAAAAAAAACTGTAGCTTGAACAGATCAGCTAGTTAGTTGCAAGACTCATGCAAATGGCATGTAAGTATACTTGACAATGAGGTTTCTCAGAGAATTTTGAGTTTTAAACTATAATTGTAAGATGGTTCCAATGTGAAAATGGTTTAATACCGGTATTATTATATATCCAGTATATTACATATACTATTCCATTGTACTACACACACACGGAGAAAAGTACACTAAGTACATGTATCATAAGTATGCTGAATTCATAATATGCTGAATAAATCTTCACAAGCTAAACACACCTATGCAAGTAGAGTGCAGGTAAGGAAATCCAAAAGGGTCTCTGTTGACATTTTCTTGTCACTACTCTCAACCAACAGTAACCACTATTTCTGACCTCTGACAAAATAGTTTGTTTTTGTACTTTACGTAAATGAAATTATACCAGTATGAATCTGACCTCTTTTGCTTAGTATATGTAAAATTTATGTGTATTTTTGTGTTTAGCCATAGATCATTTGTTCTTACTGTTTTACAATATTCCATTGTGTGCATAAACCATTATTTGTTCTTCCTATTTGCTTAATGGCCATTTTTTTCCAGGAGTTTCTGGATCTTGACTACTGAAAACAGTGCTGCTAGAAACATCCTAGTTTATGTCTTTTGATTAAAAACTGTATGCATTTCTGTTGGGTGTAAATCTAGAAGTGGAACTGTTAGGTTGTAGAAAATACCCAATATGTTCAGTTTTAGTAGATACTGACAACAGTTTTCCAATGTGGTTCTAACAATATACACTCATCAGCAATGTACAAGAATTTCAGTTCCCTATGTCATTGTCAATATTTGATGTTTTCCATCTTTTAGACATTCTGGTGGAAGGTGTAGTAGTTCACATAGTATTTTAATTTGTACTTCTCCAGTGATTAATAAGTTGAACTCCTTTTAATGCATGTATTGTCCATTTTTGCATCCTTACCCATAAAGTATCTATTCACATCTTTTGCCCTTTTTCTATTGAGTTTTCCTTTAGATTTGCTAGAGTTCTTTATATAGTATACATATTGAGAGAGAGAGAGATCTCTACATCATTCTGAATATGAGTCTTCTTTCAGTTATTTATTGCAAATATATTCTCCCACTCTGTGTGTTGTATTTATGTTATCTTAAACAGCAGCTTTGATGAATAGCAGTTCTTAATTTTAATAAAACTCAATTTAACATTATTTTCCTCTTTATAATTATCTCTTTTTGTGTTCCACTTAAGAAATCTTTGTGGATTACTCGAAGGCATAAGGATGTTTTTCTATGTTTATTCTAAAAGCTAAAGTCTCATCGAAATTAATAGAACACTGTATGTTAACTACAGTAGAATTTAAAATTTTTTAAAATTAAGATAAGCAATAAAGAGATGGAATATTCCTCAGCTATAAAAAATAATGAAATCTTCCCATTTGCAACAACATGGATAGATCTAGCGGGTATGATGCTAAGTGAAATAAGTCAGACAGAGAAAGACAAATACCATATGATTTCACTCATATGTGGCATTTAAGAAACAAAACCAACAGGGTGCCTGGGTGGTTCAGTTGGTTAAGCATCCAACTCTTGGTTTTGGCTCAACTCATGATCTTACAGTTAATGAGATGAAGCCCCACATCAGGCTCTGTGCTGGCAGTGCAGAACCTGCTTGGGATTGTCTCTCTGTCCCTCTCTCTCTGCCACTCTTTGCTGGCACTCACTCTCTTGCTCTCTCTCAAAATAAATAAATAAACCTAAAAAAAGAAATAAAACTAACAAAGAAAAAACAGACAAATAAAAAACCAGACTCTTAACTATAGAAAATAAGTTGGTGGTTGCCAGAGAGGTGTGTGGGGGTGGGTGGGTAGGGGAGATGGGTGAAATAGGTGAAGGGAATTAAGAGTACACCTATGATGAGCACTGAGTAATGCACAGAATTGTTGAATCCCTATATTGTACACCTGAAACTAACATAACACTGCGTGATAAACTTATTGTTAGGGATGGCACCGTGCCCAAATTGAAGGAAAAAAAACCAACTAAATAAAATAAAAAATAGAAGCTTTATTACTTTATTTTTCACACTCAGATCTGAATTCATGGGGAGCTGATTTTGAGCATGATGTGAGGTCAAAGTCAAGATGCTTTTTTCTCCAATGTGAATATCAAATTTACCCACCACCATTTATTGAAAACGCATCTTTTCCCCATTGTAGTACAGTGTCACCTTTGTCATAAACCAGATAATCATATAGATGTGGCTTTTGTAGGATATTCTATTTTGTTGGGCAGCTATCTATCCCTAAGCCACACAGAGAATTTCTTTACCTTTGAGCAAAAATACCAGCAGGAAATACTAATTCTGAAGGCATTAAAACTCTTCCTCCCTAGCTCTTAAAGATGAAGTCATGTTTCAGGGCCCTTGAAGAATTGGTGCATTTCAGAGTTACTTTCAATCTCTCGTCTTCACCTTTAGCAGGGCTGGGAGACAAGGATGAGTCTACACCGAAAGCACATCCAAGGTGCTAGCAAAGTACCTCTTCTTACGTGTTGGTAGAGACTCGTATGTCACTTCAGGTGAAAATGTAGGAATACTCCGCTACTAAAATATCTCCTGCTAAGTATCAGCTACAGAGAAATTGTACCAAGTTCTTACTCTCAGTCGTGACACTTCTGGAAACAGTTGTGAGGTTATCATGAAATCAATAATAACAATAATATAACATCTTATGGTTTATATATTTTGCCATCAACAAAAAACTTTCATCTGTTACTGTATTTAATCTTCTTCCTCTCCAGTGAAGAAAGCATTATGATATAGATGCCAAAAATAAAACTCAAAGATTATCAAGGTTAGGTCTCTTGCAAGTGAGTTAGCCAGGACTTTAGCCTAGTCTGTGTGATGATAGGTTAGGATGATAAGGATGATAAGACATAGCTCTAGAACCAGATTCTCATAAAGAATGATGACCATGTGCCTGCCTTCAACAGGTGCCTTCTGAAATGCCTTCCAATTGAATTTCCCACAGTGTCCTGGGCAGTTGGCCCCAAGATCTCAAGCTTGAAATGAGAAAAAGAAGAATTGTGGAGGGTCAGGGAGGAAGAGATGGAGCTAAGATAATGGAATCAATGAAACATACTCTTGTCTCTCTTACCCCCCAAGTAATTTTGCCATTAAAAACAAAGAGAAACCAAGAAAATTATTTTTCTTTATGTTTTCAGTAAAATTTTACTATTTTATTAATGTTTTCGGGGAATTAAGTAGTGAGTAATTGGTATAGACTGTGTGTCTACCTTTGCAAAATTAAGTTTAAAGAATTTATTTGGTCATTTTTTAACACACATAAAATGTTCCCTAAAGCTCTGCAAGCAGAGTTTTATTTTTGGTGGGGCATAGGAAACCCAAAACGAGAATGAAAGGATACCTACCATCATGTTTCAGGGATACAGGGGAGGTTCTAGTCTTGATTTAAATTCTATGTTATTTACCTCAATTTTGATTTTTATATGCATTTGTCAAATGTCTATAGAGATTTTGCTGGTGAGATTTTAGAGGCCAAGCGCCTCATCGTACCAGTCCTCTAAAGGCACTTTATTAGGTTATATGGTATGCTTGAGGTCAAAGATTTTCTAAAACAATTTTACAGTGGGGAACAAAGATGGCTTCCCCCACCCTCCCAAAGTCCAATTATTAATGCCAAAGCCACATGTGTCAACTAGAGCTCTTTGAGAGCTTGCCATATATAAGGATCCTTAATTCATGAACACATAAAAATTTGCATTCACAATTGAGCAATAAATATTGTTACTTCCAAAGGGGATGTTTCTGAGCAGACAGAATGGCGTCCTGGCACCTGCCGGCTCAAGACAGAACTGAAGCAGAGGTCAACCTCTATTCACAGCTGTGGCGGCTGCTTCGGACACTCCAGACCCCACTTGTGCTCGTGGGATTAATGGCAGGTGTTTTCTTCTGCTCTGACTGAAATCCCACTCTTCTTTTCTGAATTGGATCCTCTTCACTGCAAATATGGATTGAATTTGAAGAAAAACGTGGACAATCATAGTAACCCCAGATAGTATTTCAAAATTTGAGAGCCATGGTTCTTTTCTAGGTCAAAACATTACAAATGAAAAGAAAGTTTCTTTGATTACTAACTTCCAAAAGTAAAGCTGGGTCAATATATAGGCTATTTTGCTTTTAGAGTTAAAAAAAAAAAAACTTCACTGGTATTAACAAAAAGGATAGACAAAAATAAAAATTAATGAATTATCTTAATTATAGTGTATTTTACAATGGCATTTTGTTGCTTCCAGCTGCGAAGCTAACAATTTAATAGTTAATGGACATATTTGTTGTTCAGGTATCAATATCAGTGTCTGATTGGTAACTATTTGAATGTAAGGGGCGCCTGGGTGGCTCAGTCGGTTGGGTGCCTGACTTTGGCTCAGGTTATGATCTCGCAGTTAAGGAGTTCAAGCCCTGTGTTGGGCTCTGTGCTGAAAGCTCAGAGCCTGGAGCCTGCATCAGATTCTTTGCCTCCCTTTCTGTCCCTCCCACCTCATGCTCTGTCTCTATCAAAAGTTAATAAACATTAAAAATATTTTTTAATTAAAAAAAAGAAAGTAAAACTTTTTTGCTAAGACAAGTTGAGGTCAATGGTAAGTAAATATGTTAAAATTAGAAGTGAAAATAAGGGAATAGTGAGCCATTATATAAGCCTATGTAAGTCTTCTTTTGGAATTCTTGTCTTTCTGTTCTGGTCTGGAATGCTGGAGTCTGATCTTTTATGCTGTCCCCTTAAATAAGTAAATAAGAATATTTGAAATAATTATTTCTAATTAGTTTTATGTTATGAGCTCTAATTATATAAATTTTATTTTATTTTGTTTTGTTTTTTTTAGGTTTTATTTATTTATTTATTTATTTTGAGAGAGAGGTACAGACAGCGTGAGCAGGGGAGGGTCAGAGAGAGACAGAGACACAGAATCAGAAGCAGGCTCCAGGCTCTGAGCTAGCTATCAGCATAGAGCTCCACACGGTGCTTGAACCCACAAACTGTGAGATCATGACTTGCGCTGAAGTCAGAAGCTTAACTGACTGAGCCACCCAGGCACCTCCCTAATTACATAAATTTTAAAGGTCTAACAAAGTTTTTATTATTAGTGTTCTTACTCAATAGTTGGAACATTTCTTTTAGAGTGCTGTTAGACTGTTATGAATTTACTACTAAAGTATTTATAAATATCAGTAGCAAACTTCAAATTAGCTTCTATTCAAATGACTTCAAACTCAGGATGTAAGGCAACAATCCTGTTTGTACAAATCTTTAATGTGGGTCTTGGCTTACACCAACTTCAGTCTCCCCAAATCTATTTCTACCCAAACAACTAAGATTTTAGATCTTTTTCCATGCTCTATTACTTATTTTGATTGAATTACAAAACAAACTATAAGCATTATGAATGAGAGGCACAATAAATGAGGTTCAGTAAAATGTTGGACTTCAGTCTACATAAAAGTAATAGAAATATAGCTGGAAAAGACAGATATATTCATAGAGGTTGGATACCCCAACTAAGACCTTTCACTCACTAGAACTATAAATTTTGCCTACTTTGATCTAACAAAAGCTAAAGAGGGAATGATTTCTAAAAGATGGCAATCATGAAAACAAAATTAAATTCTGCTATGACTAAAAAAAAAAAAAAAAGGAATAAAGCAAACTCTGGAAATTCTTGGCAACCAGAACTGCTGGAATAGAATGGAGTTATGATTTTTATCCCAGAAAAGTGTATATCATTTTCATTTTTGAAATATAACAAACCTTTTTCTGATTAATCCTTTCATTACCATAGAATTATGAAGTCCAGCAAGTTTCATTTTCTAAGCATTTATGGACAATTACCAGCCAATGTGATCTGAGTCTGGAGAAGGGATATGTAAATGTAATTGTAATCAGTGGAATGAAGGCTGTACTGTGGCAGTACAGAGACAAAGGAAAGTGGAGAACTAGATTTCAAAAGATGATAATGGAACTGGCTCTTGAAAGTTAGCCCAAGATAAGGAAGACTGGGAAGGAGTGAAACAGTTCAGGCAAAACATGCATAAGTGTGAAAGACCATCATGCTATCAGAGAATGACAAAGAGTTCACAGGGGTAAGAACATACATAGTGTGGGGAGTACAGATGGGGGATAGTAAGATTTGGAAAGACTCACTAATAATACCCAAGGCCCTGGGCCAAATCTGTCATCCATATAGCAAGGGCGTGGTAAGATCAATTCCATGCTCTTTGGGACTCTGAGAACATGGAATGCTATCCTTCTTAGGAACTTATTGCCTTGGTCCAGGAGATAGATGATAGTGGGAACAAAGTGGGAAAGTTCTAGAATCAGATGACATTTTTCAGATTAAGCCAATAAGAGACCAGTTAACTGGACGTGAGAGCTGTTTACATATCACCAACAAGGCTTAAGGAGTTCTATTCATTGGAGTGCCTGGGTGGCTCAGTCAGTTAAACGTCCAACTCCTGATTTTGGCTCTGGTCACAATCTCATGGTTTGTGAGATCAAGTCCTACGTAGGGCTCTGTACTGTCATCATGGAGCTTGTGTGGGATTCTCTCCCTCTTTCTCTGCTCTTCCTCTCTGCCTGCACATGCTCACTCTCTCTCTCTCTCAAAAATAAACAAACATTTTTTTAAAAACTAAAAAAAAAAAAAGGAAGTTCTATTCTTTTGAAACTTCACAGTTGGGGCGCCTGGGTGGCTCAGTCGGTTAAGCCTCTGACTTCAGCTCAAGTCATGATCTCATGGTTTGTGGGTTCGAACCCAGCGTCAGGCTCTGTGCTGACAGCCAGCTCGGAGCCTGGAGCCTACTTCAGATTCTGTGTCTCCCTCTCTCTCTGACTCCCCGCTGCTCACGCTCTGTGTCTCTCTCTCTCCCTCCCTGCCCCCCCCTCAGAAATAAATAAAACATTAAAAAAGATTTTTAAAAAAGTTCACAGTTTAGTGTACCTGCAGAAAATGGTTGGCCTAGACTGGTTCAGCTCTGATGAACATAGCAGCTCCAGAGCAAAGTGAACCATATAGAATTTTAAATCTGGTTTTAAGAGTATTCAAATCCAAACTGATTGTTGGCAGCTTTGGGTGACCCAATCAGAAATAGCTGAGAGAGAGAAAATTCTCTATTATCATTGCTGGGTAGAAGGAGCACAGATGACATATGGTGACCATACAGTATAGCCATCCATCCTCTGTGTTAACTTATTAATAAGGTACACCTTTATTATATTTCTTCCTCTGCTTTTTAGACTGTAAGCTGAACATGGGATTATTATATTTAAAAACTGTAATTTTCCTAATTTTTTTTAAGGATAAGGAAGACAAAGTCTACAGCACTGGTCTTCCTCTAGGAGTACAGCACAACCTCAGTGATCAATGTATGTCTGACGTCTGTGAGCTCAGGCCCTTTTGCAAGCATTACATTATCAATGTTCGCAGGCTCCTAGGGAGGAAAGAAACAGGGAATATCCCATTTCCCCTTGTTTAAATAGGATAAAAGCCTCAATTCTACAGATGGTATTTCTGCCTACTCTCTGATTGCATCATAAAATTGGCCCACTGTGCCAATGAGATAGATGCTCTTAGGCTTAAGAGCATACATTCATGAATAAGTTGAATTTGATACCACAGTTTTTAGCAGGTACCATTTTCCATTTGAACAATGGAAAAATCCAGTCCTACCTATTTACATGTGATTAACCTAGCACATACTTCTGAGAAAAGTGCTTTAGGCAGTTAGCTTAGGTTCACTTCTAACTAAAATGTGAACAAATAGGCTTCCAAGTGTATACCTGAAACCTTGAACTCTAACATATAGTTTTTTGCTTTACTAGCATAATATATATTTTTAGGGATATTTCTTCCTAAAATCACCTCTTTTTGTTTTTTCATAGACTTTCAACTTTACAAATAACTTCAAGAGGTAATGTGTACATTTTAAACCTATTATGAAAAACCTAATTTGAAAAGGTAGGAGGTCTTATATATAAGCACCGATTGTGTGTGTGTGTGTGTGTGTGTGTGTGTGTGTGTGTTTGCTTGTATATAATTTCTTTTTAAATGCTTCAGAAAAAAGTAAAAAATAAAAAGTAAAGGTATCATTTGGAGAAATTATTTCAAAATAAAGTACATAAAGTGTGTTGGTGGTTAAGAGCTCAAGCTTTGGAGTCAAACAGATACAGACTGACACCCTGGTTGTGATCACTTTTGTGAACTTTGGCAGGTTAATTAAATTGTTTGAGCCCCAGTTTCTTTGTCTGTAAAATGGGGAAAACAATGCTTATTGTTTGGCTGAAATGAAATACTATCCAAAAAGCAATCTGTAGAATGCTTGATTGACCAATGATAGTAATCATTAAGTTAATGTTTTTAATATTTTAATTATTGTAAAAATAAAAATATTTTTCTCAGATATTTAACCTGAATATAAAGAAGGTAAACATACTGATTTCCTAAAATCAAAAGGCCATGTGGTAAGAAATATGTTAGGTGTATGGTTGAAAATGTTTGGAGAACACAAAGGTTTAATACAGGTTCTCTTGATATTTAGGAACTATTACCAAACAACAACAACAGCAACAACATCTACAACTACACCAAAGTAAGACAAAAACAGGTCACTGCAGTTTTAGCCACATTATTTCAATGACCAACCAAGACTAAACTTTAGGACTTAGAACTACCTGGTCTCCCCTAGTATAGTAGGTACTCAATCAATTCTTGCTGAATTGATACACCCAGAAAGAAAAGAATGCACTAAAATGCTCTCTGTTCAAAGCAGCAACATATAAAGAACTACACAAGAACCAGATTCAATGTTGCTGCAGAAGAACCGTGTTTATTATAGTGTCAAACTCTGCTAAGCCCGGGAATGGAATTATAGCTATAAACAGATTTATAGCTTCAGACTTTACACCTTTCATTTTGCATTGAAGAATAAAAGAGACCCAGAAGAAAAGAGGGTAAGTATAAACAGAAATTTAAAATATCAAAACCAGCCCACTTATTGCAAAACTAATTTTTACAGCTATTATTTTCCGGGCATTTTCTGTGGTGAGATCGTAACTTTAAGTTCTTTTGTGATGTCAGTTCAAGCCCTGAACAAGGGACTATATGTGCTCATGATCAGTGCTAAATCATAAGCAGCTGCCATAAGGAAACAATTAGTGGGGGCTAGCACTAAAAGAAAATTTAGAAAAACCAAACATTAAAAAAGGACTCTCAAAAGTAAGACTGATGTAGCTCAATGGAGTTAAGGGCTTATAAAACAGCAGGAATCAGGGAAGCTCGCTCTGGCTTTCTTTTCTAACAGAATACAAATTAAATACAGCCAAATTACTGCTCCTGCCAATCAAAACCAAGGGCTCCCTTCTCCGTAGCCTCATCCCTTATATCCAAATGTTTTAAGAGACTGCTAAAACTTTTTTGTTTAACTTTGAATTTTTTTTTTTTTTTACTTACTTTTAAGAGGTCAAACAAAATGAACTCCATGGTGAAAGACTTGGAATCCTAAACATTCCTTTTGTCGAAAGAAAGTATCAACTTGCTCTCTAAATGCCCACAGTAGCCCCTGTGATTTTACAGCTAATGGTGTAAGCTATCCTACAATATTCTTACTGTCCTCAACATAATTCAAATATATTTAGACATACACCCATCTTTAAACGTTAGGTTTAATATACAATACTTCATTTCAGCATGTTTCCTAATAATATACTGGCCCAACATAATTTTGCCCAGGCTACTTAAGAAAGCCTGGCTTGCTGGTCAGTTTGACTCTTTGCTTCATTTGTAGTATTTTATAAAGCGATGCAGTTCTGTGTAGGGCAAAGGGGCACAACACAGGGATAAGAGTAGATATCTCTTAGAGTCTACAGAGATACGGAGAAGGAATACAAAACATTCAACTGCCAAAGGAGGCTACGAGAACCTGAATCTCAGGGCTTGTCTATGATTCTCAAGATTCCAGTACAAATTAGAAGCCCACCCTCTCTCATTCTCAGCCGATGACTAAAAAGATCAAAGGCTTTTAATGAAGTTTCTACAACCACCATGCTCTTCATCTCTGGATTCTTCTGTAGCTTCATCTCCTCTCTCTATGGAGTGAAGGTAATATTGTACCTATGTATGAGTACCCCCTTCTCAACCTTGCATGCTATTTATCACTGCTCTTACTTGTCTTTTCTACCAATACAGTTCCCCCGGGTTCTTCCTCTTCCCCTCCAAACACATTCATTTACCCTCCCCAAAAATCAAAGAGAAGAAACGTTGCTTTTGCCCTCTATTCGCTCATCTGAAGGTCCTATCTTCTTCTCATTATCTCCATCAAACTTCTTTAATATTAGATTGGTCATAGAAATAAAGAAAACTTGAATTTGAGGAAAGAAAAAGGAGGTAGCGGAGTAGAAGTCATATTTTTACAGTCTCGTTTTAGGAAAACTAAAGTAACATGAGTTGAAATACATATTGGTCTTGGGGGTATTTCTTTCCACTAGGAAGAAGAAAGCGAAGCGAAGCTATGGGAAGAGAAACTGCTGAGCCAGTCTTTGGGGCCCTGGAAAGGAGTTGCCCTGGGCTCAACTAAAACTAAATAAACTGGAGCTTTGGGGAGGAAGGGTTGACAAAGTCCGAACATGTCACAATTGCCCAAATTTGTGCCTAACCCTTTTGTCTTTTCACTTTACTCCCTTCATCAGCTATCACATGTACCCTCAAGGCTTTAATTTTTACCTGACTTATGTCCTCAATTCTTTTCCAGTCTAAAGTGCTGCATTCCCAACTGCTCACCAGATGTCTAAGTCAAGATATGCCATCATCAGCCCAAACTCCTCATTCTCAAATCAAACTTCTCTGTTTCTACTGCAAGCCACTCAGGACTCCTGACCTTCCTATTTTTGTTAAATACACCACTACTCCTCCAACTCTAAAAGTTCAGTGTTATGTTTGATTTGGCAAGTGGAATCCATTGCCAAGTCCCAGAGATTTCATTCTCCACAAAATCATTTGAATCTATCTTTTCATGTTTGTTTCTAGCACCCTTATTCCTGGAAAACAAGAATAATCTATAAGCCTCTGGTCTTCCCTCGCTGTATTTCATACTACATACCTTTGTCAGATTATGTGTCCTAAAGCACATTTCTGAACATATTCCTCATCCCAAAACCCATCAAGAGGCCAATGAAAAAGTCATTATAGGCAACAGTCTTCCATGGATACAAAAGCTGTTAGAGATTTCAGGGAATTGGGCCAATATCACTTGACTTGCTGATTAATGGAACATTATCTGCCTCTTGATATAATGAAGAAGGGAGTATACTACACCTCCATAAGAGATTATTCCTAAAAATTGAACCAGAACCTAATCAAATCACTAAATGGAACTTGCAGTTTACAAGAAAAACAGAGGACAGGGCAACAAGTCGGACAGCACCTCAAAAAAGTCATTAGATCAATCCAGAATGTGGGGCATTCTATATACAGGTCAAATGTGGTAAAACTGATGACACAAACACAATTTTTAAAAAAAATTTTTTTAATGTTTTATTTATTTCTGAGAGAGAGAGAGAGAGAGAGACAGCGTGAGCAGGGGAGGGTCAGAGAGAGAGGGAGACACAGAAACCAAAGCAGGCTCCAGGCTCTGAGCTAGCTGTCAGCACAGAGCCCAATGTGGGGCTCGAACCCACGAACTGTGAGATCATGACCTGAGCTGAAGTCGGATGCTTAACTGACTGAGCCACCCAGGCACCCCACAATTTTTTTAAAAAGGAAGATGACTGGAGAGTAAAAGACTGAAGAGTTACAGCAATTAAATGCCAATTGGGTTTTGGGTCTTGATTCAAACAAAATACCTATAAAGAGATGTTTGAAACAAGTAGAGAAATTTGAATATGGACTGGGTATGATAATAAGAAATCATTGCTAATTTTATTAAGGTTGATAATAAAGTGATAGTTATATTTCAGAAAGATCCTATCAGAGATTCATTCATATTTTAGTATTTGTGGATGCAATAACATGATATCTAAGTTTTGCTTTAAAAAATTTTTTTATTGTTTGTTTATTTTTAGAGAGAGAGAGAGAGTGCGAGCCAGAGAGGGGCGGAGAATGAGGGAGACAGAATCTGAGGAAGGCTCCAGGCTGAGTTGTCAGCACAGAGCCTGATGCAGGGCTCGAACCATTAGATCATGACCTGAGCTGAAGCTGGACGCTTAACCAACTGAGCCACCCAGGTGCCCAGTATCTAGATTTTGCTTTTAAATACATCAGTAAACAAAACAAAACAAAACAAAACAAGCAAGGGAAAGGGATCCATGAAACAAGATTAGCAACTGATAATTCTTGAAGCTGGATGATGGTTCTAGGGCAGTTTATGATACCATTTTCTTTTCTTTTCTTTCCTTTTCTTTCTTTCTTCCTCCCTCCCTCCCTCTCCCTCTCTCTCTCTCTTTCTTTCTTTCTTTTTTGAGTATGTTTGAAAATTCCCCAAAGAAGTAGTTATATAATTTTAAAAAACTTTTTAGGTGACCCTTCAGATGCCTACCAAATAAAGTGTTAACTTCTGCCTGTGTCCAAAGTCCTCTATGATCTGCTTTTAACTTTCCTTTTCTGTTCTTCCCCTCCTGCATGATTCCTGGCCTCCAGTCAGCCTTGAACACCAGCTGTTCTCAGAGCGCCCTTCACTGTTGTCACTTCTGTATCTCTGCTTCTGCCATTCTTTCTACTGAACAAACACGATTAATTATCATTTGACTCGAAATAATTATAGCACCCCTTCTTGAAACCTCTTACCTGATAACTTGAGCTATGGAGGAATTTGGAAAACAACAACAACAACAAAATCTGGTAGAAATTTGAGTTTCTGCAGGAAACTAACAATAGAACTCCCGTATGACCCAGCAATAGCACTGCTAGGAATTTACCCAAGGGATACAGAAATGCTGATGCATAGGAGCACATGTACCCCAATGTTCATAGCAGCACTCTCCACAATAGCTAAAANAATACAAATGTTAGTCCAGAGAGCGTCCTGTCTCCACCCATCTACAATCTCACCATCATTACAACAAGTCATTGATGGCTCATCTCAGTGACTTCACTTCCCTAAGCTTTGCTTGACCCTCTTTTGGAGATGTTTTCTCTGTTTTGAACTCCTAAAGCACTTGTGACTCTCTTAAAAACTTAGCTCACCACCATGCTAGGTATAAGATTTGTGCTTCATACTAAGTTATTAAGGCCCCAAAGGGCAAGAAGAGAGGTATATGGGGAAATATAACAAATAATGCCTTTGGAGGCTTTAATATGTACTAAGACATGACCTTTGGCAGGTCGTTTACCCTATCTGACCGTCAGTTTCCACATCTGCAGGATGGGACAAACAATAATTACCTCATATGGGAGGTGCAGGAAGTAATTAAAAGAACATATGGTCTGTAAATATTATTTCCTTCTGCTCTTCTCTTCCTAATTCAAAGGTAGGGTTGTACCTTACACATGGTAAGTATCAATAAATATATTATCAGATTTCCTGCAACAGAGGTCTCTAAGAAGATATCAGGGCCAAAATTAGTATTTCCTGACTAGCTTGTTGACAGTCAAAAAGTCACAGATATCTCTATGGCCAACATGCTTCCAATTAATGTTTATGAGGGTGTATTTGATTTCAGCTAGAAACTGTTTTCGGGGGGGGTCACTAAAAGTTTTCATCTGTTGACTCATGACTCTAGTTCACAGAGTAAATACTAATAGTAAAAGGAATAAAACAACTTTGCAGGCTCTTGAAGATGAACTTTACTGAATGAAAGTTTTTTTTTTCTCACGTCACTAACATGGACAGATGTTTTGGGCTCCTGCCTGTGACCCCCAACTTTTAGAAAGAATGTTCTATTTTTTACTCTCCCCACATTTTCAATACTGAGTCAGTCCTAAAACCATGGCAATATTGCTTTGAAAACCACCAGGCCACTAAAGTTACTAAGTAACTTCACAGTTGGAAACCCAGTGACTAGAGTCCACACTGCTGACCACTCCTCTTTTAGCTTTCCTAGCAATGTCTTCTTCTGAGTCTTCCACTCTTAGTGGGAGTTTCTCTGTAGGAGACATTTCTTTTCCTCCCCCTCTCTCTATTTCATAACTAACCTTCCTCCCACCCACGACTTCTCTTACCCTTTATACGTACTTTCTGGTCATCTCATACATTTGCACAACCTCGGCTACTACTTGTCTACTGTACACCCAGCTGTGGCTTCTCTCCAGGACTATGCCTACTGCCTATTCTAGATTTCTTCCAGGGACACACTGTTCTCATCTTGCATCATCACACTAAGACTGGTTAGTTTTCTTCAAGTTGCATGCATTTCATTCATGTTCTTGATGGCCCAAATTGAGACTGTATTAATTAGATAAGGAGGCTTTCCTCCAGGTAGATGAAGCCCTATGCCACAGCTCATAGCTTGGTAAATGAAGCATGAGCTGAATTTCACATCTCCCGTTCCTTTGCTGAACAGCCTTGCACAGTACATACCTACATGAATGTAAATGGTGGCCCTGACTTAACTGCAAGGAGTAACATTTCTTTCAGAAGCTCAAAACTCCACCACATTTATTTTTTTTCCAAATAGCTCCACAGTTCAGGTTCCCAGGTAAGAGATTGCAAGGAAAGTGTGTCATAACTATCCTTACTAAGTGATACTTGGTATTTATTCAACTATATCAATTAAGGATATAAGTATATACAGATATAAGCAATTTGGAGTACAATGGAGTCTTTCATATCTTTTTTAAAAAAATGTTTATTTATTTGGAGAGAGAGAGTGCATACAGGTGCATGAGCAAGGGAGGGGCTGAGGGGAGAGAGAGAAAAAGAAAGAGAGAGAGAGAGAGAGAGAGAGAGAGAGAGAGAATCCCAAGCAGGCTCCAAGCTGTCAGCACAGAGCCCGATGTGGGGCTGGATCCCACGAACCTGAGATCATGACCTGAGCTGAAATCAAGAGTTAGATGCTTAATTGACTGAGCCACCCAGGCACCCCTCTTTTTCATATCATTAATCAATTAATTTATCAAATACCAAAAAAGTATAAAATGCTAAGAGTTTTATAATCATTCTGTTTATGATGTAACCACTGCATAAAATATAAATGATGGGGAATGATACTACTTTTTCAGATCTAGCATGATTTATTTAGGATAGGATACATTTACTAGTTTAATATGACAGTTCTATTATGTATTGAGCAAAATAAAGACTTTCTGTACATACATGCGTGCATGCACGCACACACGCACGCAGACACATGCTTTTCAAATTTCTTGGAGAATGTACATGTCCTCCCCCTGCCCCCAAGTGAGACTATATGGATCTGAAAAAGGCTGGACTGGAACACAAACATGAAATATGGGAATTGCTAAAGTGTTAGGTTAGAAGGAGCTTAGTATATAATTAAAAACATATGAACAGAAAGTTAAATATTGTCCCCAAATATAATATTTTATTTGGAAATAATTCCTTAGAAGGCACACACGTTTTGATTCTTGTAAATTTTAGTAAAATATTGTGAAATTGCAATGACAATGTCAGAACAACAACAACAACAAAGCAAAAAGGAATTTGGGGGAAAAGGCTATGTGACATCTACTTCTTTTCAAGTACACTTGAAAAAATACAAATGGAAGCCACACGCCTTCATGTGCAGTTGTCTGATGGTATTTGCTTGTGGTTTTCTCTTACATTTTTTTCTCACTGAGTAATACAGAATTACAACATGCATGCTGCTTTAGTCCTCCAAATTCCTAAGGGAATTATATCTCCTTTATGTTCACATGCAACTCCAAAGGGAAGTTATGAGGATGGCTTCAAAATTCTGAGAATTTTATGCAAAAGAAATGCCCTTGGTATAGAAGGGGTACCTTTCACTTAATACAATGGTTCCACTATTTCATTACTCTCTATTGAATATACTGATGGAGTTAATTGGCGCAAAGAAAAGGCCACTATATCTTTATAATACATACAAGATGGAATCCTGAAAGGGTTTTTAAAACGAGTTTCTATAATTTCTATTAAATTATTTATTAGTGGAAGAATTTTATTGTTTAAGAAATGTGACATTAAACACAACCACCATAAACTACTTTCCATAAATAATTGTCTTGATTATTAAAATCAAAGACAAGCCTTGAACCCTACAAATAAATGATTAAAAACTAAAATAATACATCATAAGTATGGCCCTAGGTTAAAGCTATCTGTTTATTTTCCCAAATATTAAATATCAATATAAATAAACTACTATAATGAAAGAAAACAAAGGTATCAAAACTCTCCAAACCAAGTGGAAGTGAGATATTAAAATTGACAAATGTTCAGTAAAATTCCAGAGCTTAGAAACCTCAGAGGCCTGTTTTAAATAGCCCTATTGATGACACATGGTATTACTGATGAGATATTTAGAATCATGAAAAATGATCATTTTCTCTCTTCTTCAGCTTTCTTTCCTTAAACTTTTGCATATACCATTTGTAACTCAACATTTCTTGAACTTCTACCATATACCAGCAACTAAGTGAGGTGTTATGGAGGATACTAAAGATGAAAGAAAGCATAGGGGGGCCTGGATGGATCAATTGGTTATGTGTCCCACTCTTGATTTCGGCTCAGTTCATGAGCTCATGGTTTGTGAGATAGAGCCCCATGTCAGGCTCTGTGCTGACAGCGTGAAGCCTGCTTGGGATTCTCTATCTCCCACTCTCTCTCTCTCTTCCAAGATTAATAAACTTAAAAAAAAAAGAAATAAAGCATCACTCTGCCCTTGAAGACTATAAAAGCTAGTAATCAAGACAGAAGGGATGTTTATAAATGACTACAATAGAAAGAGGAAAAATACAATAAAAGGAGGAAATTAATATTTATTAAGTGCTTGCTATGTACTAAGCACTGCATTAAAAGTTATATATATTATCTTATTTTAATCCTCACACTATCTGTTGAGATAACACATTATTATATCTGCTTTACAGAGATGGGGGAAATGAGACTCAGAGTGATTAAGTAACTTGCTCAAGGTCATAGTTTGCAAGCGAAAAACTTGAGTTTGACCTGAAATCTACCTGGCTTTGCTATCTATGCCCCCTCTAGTGTAAAGTAGTATAAAAATGTGTACTCATAAAGTACTGTGGGGATTCAACAAAAGGGAGAGTATATCTTGATGGAAGAAGTGGCATGTAAATATGAAAGGTGACTGGGGCCCCTGCGTGGCTCAGCCGGTTGAACGTCCTCAGGTCACAATCTCACAGTTCATGAGTTTGAGCCCCACGTGGGGGTCTGTGCTGACAGCACAGAGCCTGGAGCCTGCTTCGGATTCTGTGTCTCCTTCTCTCTCTGTCCCTTGTCCATTTGTGCTCTGTCTCTCTCTCTCTCATAAATAAATAAACATTAAAAATTTTAAATATGAAAGGTAACCATGTCTGAATGTGTGGAAACTGAGTATACCTAGTAGGTAAGTGCGAGACAGTTTGAGAAAAGACTATTCTAAGAAAAGAAAAATGAAGAAAAACAGATTTTAAGAGAAAAAAAGTAAATAGTTTCATTTGGCTTAGATGAAGCATAGTGTTCAGAGAATGAATGAAAAATTAGTGGGAGATTGAGTTAGAAAAACGGGCCAGATCAAGGGATTTTAAACATCAGGCAAATAACTAGATTTTCTTGAACTCTAAATGGTAATCATATTGGGATTTAAAGTTTTGGGGTCAGAAGAATGACATCATCAGAATCATGATGGAAAAACTTTCTCTGGCAGACATATATGGGCTAATTATGCTATCTATGCTCCACCCCAACTCTTGATATCTCCACTATAGAGACAGGAAAAAGCTAAGTGCTCAGTTTTCTGACTCACTTCCCTTGCAGCAATGCTTGGTCAGGCAAGCAACAGTCATGTCCTCCCAGTGTGCAGAATGGCAATGGGGAAGTCAGGATCAAAAGAAATAGAAATGTGGAATTCCTTTAGGTAGGCAATGAGCTAGAGAGATTTCATTGTTCTGGGAGCCATTACCAAGGGTGCATAGAGCATGAGCACAATGACTCTCATATCTAGTAGTAGAGAGGAGGGCCTGGCATGAAGAGAGTCATGTAGAGAGTGAACGTAGGCATGGGGAGTCAGGAAAGGATTCAGTTATCAGAACAGGAATGTCTGAATCTGGGCAGAAACACAATTATTAGAATTAATGCTTGGCATCAGGATCACACTTAGAGCAATGGGACACCTGCATTTTGGAAAACAGTCTTCTTAAATGCCTCTCGTTTAAGGTCCCCACTACACCTGGGGATTACCGGACGTTCAGGTGCAGGGCATGACTTGCAGGTGGGGTTGAACTCATCCTCGGAATGGTGGGTCTGTGAGAATCAACAGATCTTCAACATTCTCCTTGACTATGAATATTAATAGAACTATCAAAAGAACAGAGACTGGCTCTATCTTGTTCACCACAATTCCACAACCTTATTGCTATGCCTTGTACAAAGGAGCTAAGTAAATATTTGAGGTATTGACTTATACTATGTTCATATGAATTAATGAACAAATAGTAGGATGATCAGTATTTCAATAAATTAATTTTGCCTCACCTCCCAAATAATTCTCATGACCTCTAATTTGAAATACAAAAACTCATCTGTCTTTTTTCGAGTTTCCTTTCCTCCTTTCTTCCTTTATGTAACTCTTGTCACTTGTTATTATTATTTTTTTTCTCTTCTTACCCAGCCATTTTCCCCCAGTCTCTGTGCCACTATTTACTCTATCTCATTCTTTTACGTCTCCAAGATTTGATTTCCTTTGATACAGTGGATTCACAGCAGCATCCTCTCCATTCGTTTCCCTGCCTCTTTTCCCATCTTAACTACAGATGCTAGAATTGCCTTTTTTCTCCTTTCTAATGTCCTTTCACCATCTCATTTCCCATGTGAAAAACCATTTGCTCACCCATTTAGGTAAATGCAAAGGACTCACCTCTCTTCCCTAAGGCCTTTTGTATTTAGTTTCATACTCTCACTGCAACAGGGTTCACGGCAATTTAGCTTTCTAGTCTTTGTAATTTTTCAACAACCTAAGCTAAATCCAACTAAGCCGTCTTCAGCTTTAGGAAGATGATCAGAAGAACTCCCTGAATAATAGACATTCTTCCTTTTTACCATCAGTCTACAAATAAAACCTTTGTAATCTGGAAGTCCTTACTAAAGAATGCATGATACCGAAAAAGCAAAATAGAGCCTCTCACTCTCTAAGGAAGAGTTTTGCACTGAATAATACTGTGAATAATATGACGCAGGAATGTTCAACCTATGCAGAACACTCTACTGACATAAACATTTGCACATGAACAACAAGTTGCCAATTATAATTCTGTCCAAGTATGTTAGTAAACTTTAAAGGAGGTGCAATCTCTCAGCTCAAACATTGACAGCTCTTTTTTTGGAAGTTGGTTGTTTGGAAATCTGATTGTATCTTCCCACAGGAATCCTAATAAAATATGGTTTATTTTCCCAGCTCAATCCCAAAAGCCTATTGCTAATGCACTAAAAAAAATTCTTATTGTATAACAGAAACAGTATAAGTAATAATGTCTTAATGGAAAATCCACCATAAGTTGGGATTTGGGATTTTAGAAATGTACGTCTCACGACACTACCCAGTCAGAGGGGGTATGAATTTTCAGTGGAGTAGATAGTCCAGCTAAGGGTCATCCCTGAGTGACACAGTTATGACTCAGAGTGGGTTGGAAACTTGGACCTGAGGACTAGTTAAGGGAACTTGTTTGGAGAAATCTTGTTGAGGTAGCAAACTTTTTTCTTCCTGTTCCTCCCTTAACTAATTGTAAAAGGAGATGGGAAGAGAAGGTAAATAAAAAGTTTTGCAATGTTTATGCTCTTCCTTTTCCCCATAGCTTAGAAGACACAGGAGTAAGGGAGGAGCAGAATTAGCAAGGAAGGAACGTAGGCACATTAGTTGTATTGAAATATATATATAAACACAACTAATGTGCTTAATATATATGTTCAATACAACTAATGTGTGTAATATATATGTGTACTGTGTAATATATACAATAAAAATACATTATGGAGAATTTTAGCTCATACATCTTATCAAATAAAGGAAATTAAAGAAGTAGATATTTCAAGAAAAGAGATGGTTATCATTTTAAGTCACCAAAGACGAAGGAAAAAAAAAACATACCCCAATTTATTGTTTTAAAGCTTATTTATTTTTGAGAGAGACAGTGGGGAAGGGGCAGAGAGAGGGGGCAACAGAGGATCAGAAGCAGGCTCTGTGCTGACGGCAGAGAGCCCTATGCGGGCCTTGAACTCATGAACCATGAGATCATGACCTAAGCCAAAGTCAGACATTTAGATCTGACTGAGCCAGCCAGGCTCCCATATCCCAAATTATAAGTTCCTGTACACATTGTATATACTGTATGTAAATAAAATTATTTATAGTAAGTCAAAAAAACAGAACATGAACATTTCAAGAGAAATCCAACCAATTGAAGAAACCTTTCAACCATTTAAAAACCCATTTAAAAATTTCCTAGTTTAGGTTTTAAATGTACATTGCTTGTTTACTCACTGTATGTACATTATTTATAATAATGTACATAATAATGTACATAATAAATACAGATATGTATTTAACAGAGTTAGTGTATAGTTTATATAAGTTTACTCAAGGAAAAAGTGGATTCATGGTAAGATGGTAATGTAAGATATAATTGTATAAAATACTGTAACTCTGTTGCACATATTGATAATCCCATTTACTACATCATTTTTAAGTGTTCATATTTTCAGATAGGTAAAACTTGCTCTTGGACATAAAAGCCTATTTAATATCTACTTTTTGCAGAAGAAATTTCCCAAGAGTAGATTAGAGGCTGGGAAAGTAATACATTACAACAGGTAACAGGGAAAATAAAAATACAGATGGAAAGGAGCCAGTGTATAAAAATACATCCATAATTTATAAAAATCTCAGAGCAAATTTAATAATCATTAAGCACTAAATGAAAAACTTCATTAAGAGTTACTTAATTTAAAATCTAAACTTGGAAGTTTCTTTTGAAAATTGTTATGATAATGATGTAGAGTTAAGAGGTAAGTCAGACTTGTCCTTGGAGACATAGCAACAAAACTCTTTGCTTATTTCTTCTACCATGAAAAGACAATGTGAGCTATTTCCTGGCTTTACATTTCTCCTCATACCTATTCTTCCTAAATCCATGGCTTTCCTTTTGCTGTGTCAAGAGGGAGACATTTTGAACAAAATGATCATGTGATTTGAGTGTCCACTAAAGGCAAACCGATAGCCAAGATGAATGAAGAATAGAACAGGTCACCATTTAAAAATGCCAATTTTATCCTCCTTGAAAGTTTCCAAAATTTTCAAGTATAAGCAGTTAGACAGACTTTACTTTTTTAAGTGTCCTGACATATTTTCAAATCTTGGGGATACCTGATTGGCTCAGTCAGTTAAGGATCCGACTTGATTTAAGGTGTATATATATATATACATATATACATATGTATATATAGGGTATATATATATATATATATATGGTAAAGGTAATGATCTCAAGGTGGTGGGATCAAACCCCACATCAGGCTCCAGGCTCAGTGTGGAGTATGCTTAAGATTCTCTCTCTCTCCCTCTGCCCCACTACCCCACTCACACTATCTCTCCCTCTGTCTAAAAAAAAAAAAAAAAA
>NW_027532403.1:1991495-2048654 GCF_008692635.1 Crocuta crocuta
CAGTGATCCACAGTGTTCTCCCCATTCTTGGCTTCCTGCACTGGTTTATCATCTTTCGTCTGCTCATTAACTGTGGCTGCACACTCGAGATTTATTATGATTATCATCTTCTTCTGATAGCTATTTTCTTTAACATGTCATGAACTAATATGCTTTCAATGCTGTCTTTTTGTCCAATAATCCAAGTCCTCACACCCATATCTGAATTTTCCTCTCTTTGTTTTGTCTGTAGGACTCTCACACTTGTAGCAACTCTTTGTTGTACCAGATATTGGTGCCAACCCTCACCACTGTCTTCCTCCAAAGCAGTGCAAGGATATAGGACTCACGCATCTCTAAGGCTTCCTGCATTCCTCTAGCAGCTGGAGCGTGCTGACCTTCTGGGACAGGCCAGAAGGGCCAAGGAGTTAACACTCAGCCACAATTCTCAACAGCGAAGGAAGAGAAATTAGTGGAAAAATACATCAATTTCCTGGCCTTTCAGTGGGCAATTCTGAGGCAAGCTCTACAGTCTCCCACAGCTTCCTCACTAATACATCTGTTTCTGGTCATCTTGCCTCTCCTGTGTCATTTCCCCTCTCCTTCACAATGCTTCCTGGGATTGTCTCCCAAATAAATTACTTATACCCAAATCCTTATCTAAAAGACTGCTTTAGGGTAGGTAGAGGTGATCCAGGCTAAGACAGAGGTCTTGTTAATACTTAAAATATGTTAAAGATTATAATAACCTCAAAACCAGCACTCCAACTTCTTTGATTCTCAGTTAGCTTACCTTTTAGTCTTCTCTTGAGAGCTGAGTGCTACAGGGATATGAGGCTTTTACAGACACACTTAACTTCTCTCTCCAGTTTTACAGTGTCACCCCAAGTAAGTCATGTATCTCTTCTGATTCTGTGTGAGTGTGTGTGTATGTATGTATATATGTATACACTACATATATGTATGTATATGTGTGTGTATAACACAAACACACACACACAAGTAAAACAGCACTATCCAGAGCTGTTGTAGCATTAAATAAAATAAACCATGATATATATACACACATGTAAAATAGTACTTTCCAGGGCTGTTCCAGCATTAAATAAAATAAAGCATGCAAAACACCTTTTACTTTGTCTTCATCCCATTATAATGTAGTAGTTTCAAATTTAGGAAATAAGCTACAACTTTCTTTCCTGGGGTGTTTTCCTGCCAATAATTGAGCTAACTTAGAAAATTAAGAATGGAAATCACAAATATTGAGATTATTCTCCGATATGAACATAAATTAACTACATGGCGAAGTTTTTTTATGAAGATATTACAGAATGGACCACTCTACTGAAGTACGTGGGGTTTGTTGTTTGCTTTGCTAGACATTCCTTAAACACAGAGCTCATAAAAACTATAAATAATACTCTCATGGTCTAATATGAGAACTAACCCACAATAAACAATTTGGATATTGACTAACAAAGATATCATGAAAACTGTTTATTTACAAAACAATCTAAGGCAGAAATAACATTTGACATATCAAAGGCAAAGAGTTGTAAGAGGAACTCAAGAAGTAGCTTTGTTACTTATGGGTATTATGGTGTTAAAGGTAAAACATTGGTAATGACCATTCCCTTCTCAATAGCTTCCTACAGACCCAGTCAGTATTAATATCGGGTTTGTTGTCTTTTACTGATTCTTTATTTCTGACAACTCCCTTCTTTTGTACTTTCATCTTCCTACACATTCCTCCCCTTCCTAAAATTTCCTCATTTTCTCCAATATGATTTATAGCTCAGAAGATTTTCTGTTGACTGCATGCACATTTAAATATAAATCATGTCTTCAGCAGTTGGTTTATATTGAAAATGTAGATCGAACTCAATATCTGTCTGTAATGAATCAAAAGTAGCTGGTATGATCATAGTCTAAATAATCAGAGTCTGTGTGGATTTACAGCAACATTATTAGTACATGATTAATCAGTACCTAATGCAAACCAGTTCATACCCAACATTTACTGAGTCATTTTATCTTACATTAAAGTCCTGTGGCACTGTTTCAGATCAGTTAAGAGTTTTGCTTTGTATGATAGTACATTGTTAAACTTGCCATCTGGTCCAACAGCTGACGTGGCTCACACAAGCCTGGAGAGGCCCCAGAGCTTTACTCCTGGGAAATATTTGGTCTACTGAGTGGTGTCATGATTACTGGTTCATAGCTTTTTTAATAGCCTTTGAAATGAATTGCAGAAAAATCTCCACACTGAGGAAATCCTAAATTGAAATTAATTTGTTAGGAAAGCATTCACTTACCTGAGGACCAGGTTGACCCTGAAATTGAAAAGAAAAAAAGAAAAAGGGAAAACAATTACAAAATTTTTTTTTAAAGTGACTGTTTTCACAACCCAAACTTAAACTAGTTCAGAAAATCTTTTCAAAATATTTTAATACCTAACCACTTACAAATTTTAGTTTGTAGTTTTAAAAAATCATATTGTATCTTAATATTTTTATTGTATGTTATTTATCTAAAATCTTGCTATTATGGTCTGTTATATGTTAATTCCAAAATGACTAAGGGCTTTAGTATGCTCTAGAATTGGAGAAAAGGAAGGTAAAAGATGAACTACATTATCATAATGAATGGGGTACTTAAAGAGAAGGCCTTCTAGCCCAGACTGTTACTATGAGCTACATGTTCAAAGAGCACAGTGATAAGAAAAAAAGAGGCAGATATTTTTAGTTTTAGAATTCCCTAAATCTTTGGATTTCTCATTGTTTCAATAATACTTTAAGTCAATTTTAAAAATAAACACCAATCTTTTACTCTGTATAATCCAACCTAAGGGCATTATAAAAGAATATGAGGGGTCTTAGGCTCAATTAAAGTATGTCATAACTCTTCACTCAGTCAACAGATCATGGAACCACTGGACAATCTGATTCAATTTGAATGTCACTTTCTTGTTGATTAAGCTGATAAAAATTTCAAAGCAGCATGACTATAAAACCTTCTAAAATCAACTGTGAATAAAAGTATTGATTACACGTCACTTCTTATTTTTTTATTAAAAATTTTTTTTTCTTTTTCTGTGAGAGAGAGAGATACTGTGAGCAGAGGAGGGTCAGAGAGAGAGAGGGAGATACAGAATCTGAAGCAAGCTCCAGGCTCTGAGCTGTCAGCACAGAGCCCAACACAGGGCTCGAACCCACGAACTGTGAGATCGGACCTGAGCCGAAGTCGGACACTTAACCGAGTCACACAGGCTTCCCCCACATCACCTTCTTAAAATCTCTAATTGGGTTTCATGTAAGATGGGACGAGAAGCTCGAACCCACGAACTGTGAGATCAGGACCTGAGCCAAAGCCAGTCACTTAACCAACATAGTCACTTAACCAACTGAGCCACCCAGGCGCCCTCTACATCAACTTCTTAAAATCTCTAATTGGGTTTCATGTAAGATGGGATGAAATAAAAAGTACACATAGAGTTAGGGAATCCTTAAAACTAAATTAATAATGTACAATCTCATTGTGCCAGTTCTATGCCGCTGGATATCAATACAGAAATGCATGTTCCGAGAACATTTTCCCTTTCGCTCCCTCTTTCTCTCTTTCCCTCTCTTTCATCCCCTCTCCAGGCTTGGAATTTCTCTAGGTACTTGTTCGCTAACTGGGGATAAAACAGATGATTTTCAAGAGCTTTGTCTGAAGATGTGGTTAGCCAGGTTTTATCGAATCAAACCAGAGAAGGGAGCTAAACCAGTTACAGTGGATGTTACTCACCCACTCCTGCACCATAGTGGTGGAGAGGGAAAAAAGAATAACATTCATTTATTCCTTTCTGAGAACCAGGCACTTTCGGATATGTTATTCCATTTATTCCTTATAATTGTGCGGCATTTTACAAATGAAGAAACTGAGGGTCACAGAAATAAGTTAACAGTCACACAGCCTATAGGTGGAGAAGCCAGAATTTAAACTCAAATCTGATTCCAATGTTCATGCATTTTCCACCAGGTCATTCTGCCTTTCAGCAAGTTTAAACTTGCCATTGTATGCAGCCTTGCTCAGATCAACAATGGTATCAGAGCACTCTTCAAGTGTGCAGATGCTCTAAATCTCCCAACCACTCCTGGACTACAAAGCACAGTGTGAATCTCTGCTTCTAGGTGCAGACTTAGGACTGGCAGGAACTCAGCCTGTTAACTGATACTTGTATCCAAACCAGGTCAGCCAAGTTTCAAGAGGGTAACAGACAACCCTAAAGGTGGGGAACCTACAAAGGCAGGGCTCTCAACCTACATGTAGATCTTCCTAGATCCATGTAATGGATGAAATTACAATACGTGCTCACTCTCACCTGCACTCGGTTTCTCTGGATGCTTTACTTTTCTGACCTTTCTGACATTTTCAACTAATGCAAACTCAGAAATGTGAACATGCATCTTTAAAAGAATTTCAGAATATATGTGTCTTCTACATTTTTTTTGGAAAACTAAAGGTAGGAATGTCTAAAATCAAAAATAATTTTTTCAAAAGAGTATCGCTTAGCATAACTGCAGAGATTGTTCTGCAGATGAGACTTTTCCTGTCTATTTTTATTTTTTTTAATTTTTTTGTTTTATTTATTTTTGCAACAGAGAGAGACAGAGCATGAGTGGGGGAGGGGCAGAGAGAGAGGGAGACAGAGAACCTGAAACAGGCTCCAGGCTCTGAGCTGTCAGCACAGAGCCCAAAGCAGGGCTCAAACCCACGAACCATGAGATCATGACCTGAGCTGAAGTCGGACGCTTAACCAACTAAGCCACCCAGGCGCCCCTCCTGTCTATTTTTATTTTTTATTTATTCATTTTTTAAATTTTTATTTATTTATTTTTTTTACAAATAGTTTATTGTCTGGTTTCCATATAACATCCAGTGCTCATCCCCACAAGTGCCCTCCTGTCTATTTTTAAAATGTGGCATTTCTGCCATTACACTGAACAAATGATTTTAATGCAACATATGCATACATTTATATGTTACTATATACAAATATTCATTGTGTTTTGGATTTTACGTTAGTGGTTGTGAAAACAAACAATAAATGACAGTAAAATTAAACAGTTGGCTTTGGGGTGCCTGGGTGGCTCAATCAGTTAAGCATCTGACTTGATTTTAGCTCAGGTCATGATCTCACTGATTGTGGGATCTAGCCCCACATTGAGCTCTGCATTGTCAGCATGGAGCTTGCTTGGGATTCTCTCTCTCCTCATTTTTTGTCCTTCCTCATCACTCACACACTCTCTCTCTATTTCTTTCTCTTTTTCTCAAAAAGTAGATAAACATTTTTTAAAAATTGACTTTTACATAAACATTAAAAATCATATAGTACCAGGAAACTCAGACAACTCTAATGTATGATAATGAATTTCAAATGTCTATGGTGTGCATGTGTGCATACATGTATGTGTGTGTGTAGGGTGGAGAGCATGAAAAAGAGGGATGGAAGTGAGTTGGTAGACAGGCTTTCCTGAAAATGATGCATATAACATGGTAAGTTTGATAACTCTCCCTAAAACATGGATTACACAATGCAAACCTTACAAATGTTACACAAGATTCCAGGACTGTCTACATCAAATCTTCTCAATCAGTGTGATGTGACAACTATTCCCTAGAAAACATCAAGAAAACTTGTCAGGAGACGGTCCAGTAGCTGGAGTCTTGTAGTCATTACAATAGAACTATCCAGAAAAATGAGAAAGTGATCAGAGGGCAAGTTTCCGTGGCCATGGCAGTGCCGGCTTCCTCCATGGGAGTGCACAACATAGAAAGACATTGGATAAGAGCTCGAAAGTGAAGAGCATCTCAGAAACTCCCTTATGATTGAGGACATTGGGCATAAAGACTTTACAGACAAATAGCCAAAAGAAACATCTCAGAATTTCTTTAAGTTGCTTCTGAATAGTTCATTGAGAAATCCAAGTATTTGCATTCATTCGTGGGTTTTTCTAGTCTATTCTAATTTATGGGTGGGGAACTTTATTAGTAATCAACTGTGAAAGTTTTTCTCAGTTTTCTAAAATATACTCTCAACGAATAGTTGTAATTGTGACTAAGACTCACAAAATACAACTTAGATTGAAATTTTAAAACTGTAATGCCTGAAAAGGACCTTTTTCCCGAGCAAATCACCAAACTGTTTCTAGAAATGAAAACTCAAACCTAGTATAATCAAGAGCCATTCCAAGGGTTAAATCACAGAAATACTAAAGTTTGAAAAATAGACGTAAAGGTGGAGAATGCTGGGTGCTGTGAATCACTGATTTACTGTATGTCAACAGCTCAATGCAATGCCCTCCAGGCAGCTCAGGCACCAGCGTGAAGGAAAAGAAACAGCCAGAGGAGTGACTTTAAAAAGTGGTAATCAGAACAGCATGGTGGAAAACAATCAGCCAGTAGCTGATGCTTGACAGAAAAGTGTTCAAAGCAAGTTGAAAGTTCTGTGAGTCAAGTAAACCACAATGGAGCATGATAAATGAGATGACATATCACTCGACTAGGTATTGTTACTTTAGGCAATTAAAGAGCAATATTAACCATTCCTAGTTAGGCTGTTATCACAATTACAGCTGCCAAAAAGTGCTAACATCCTTCTCTAAATCGACAAAGTCATTTAGATTTCTCACTGAGGCAATTAGTTTCACTACATGATATTTTTTTATGGATAGTAAATCTGTGTCATTCCTTTTCAGACGGGAAAAATGCCATTTTCCCATTAACACATGCACAGATAAGCACACAAGTTTGTACTTTTAAAGTACAATCTTACTTTTGAAACACTAATTAGGATAACAGACCCACATAAATCAGACTTACATACATCTTTACTGTGATACATTTTGCAATAAAAACTCTCTCATTTTGCAAAAACTTGAGGGAATATAGTATGGTTTTTGCAACTTTAAAAGGTGCTACATCTGCTTCAAGGTAATTAGAAAGAAAATACTTTAATAACTTACAAGTTTATCCTTAAACCTCTCAAGCTTGCTGCCACGTTTAGTACCCTCAGATTCAGATTCATTTCATTCTCTTAAATTGCCAGAAAATACTTCAAAATAATAATTTCTATGAGTTGCATTTTGGAACCCTTACTGTCTAAAAAAAGATGATTGGAAGATGATTATTATGATTTCATGATCTCTTGAAAAGTCTCAAATCCACACATTCAGATGTCAAGTTTATTTTTCTTTTCAGGGGAAAATAGTGTCTGAAGTAGGCATCCAGGTAAAGCTTTAGAGTGACATCATAGGAACTCTGAGTAGCAACAGGATTGTCCTGATGGCAGGATGTTTTAAGGACCAATAGATCCTAGCATAAAGCCATCTCAATGGGATTCCTTAACCAAACTGCAGTTTGATCTACGGTCTGTGCCACTAAGTGCAACAGATATGTTCTACGCCTGCAGTACCAGGAACAGGTATATTACTCGTCCTCACTATATGGTGGAATTGTTCACATTTCATCCCCGGTATCTCCATGCCCAAGTTACAAGGTGCTTCAGAAACAATTGTTAAATTGCTAAAAGGTGAGAATATTTTGACTAGTCCACCGATGGTTTACAATATCCTTAAAGAATCGTTAGTAAGTCTACTATTCTTACATTACAGGATTATGTTTTCAAAATATACTTTCCCAAAAGAGTTTTCTTCACTTCTATTCATGGCAGAATAAACACATCCTGCCAAAGAACAAGTCCATCCCCTCAAAGGAATCTTACTTAGATAACAGAGAAGGAACTAAGACAGAGGGCTGTGGAGGCTTCAGTGGAGGATTTACATACCTACACAAATGCCACCGAACAAAAGCCATGAGAGCTCGACTACCCTGAAGAAAAACCACTCCCTGGTTTGATTAAGCCTCCATATCCAATTAATGTGAGAATGTTATATCAAAATACTTTGTAAATTATAAAATGCTATACAAATACAGCATGGCAATTTATAGTAGCTTATAAAACCAATACCAACAAGTCATTCTACTAATTCAAATTTAGATAAAAGTGTCTCTTAATTTAAAAAACAAATTAACATGCAAATGATATACTGCAGAGAAAAGCAATTGAAGAAATAAAGCATTATGGATTATGTGTATTAATTAAAAAATGACTTTGCAAAGACTGTATAATCTCTCAATATCTATAACTGTTCATGCTTCCAGGGACTTACACGCTTGACTGAAATAAATATTATTCATAATTTATATTGCCTGTTGTGTTATCTTACAAGATAGATATTAATAATTCTTACCTTAGCCACAGTCACATAATACTACTTAGATAAGAGTATTTCGATTTAAGGTTTTCTTTTAAAAATTACTTAATCCCTGGTGGTTTTAATCCTGGGAAAGAAAAGTCATATTCCACTCCAGAGGGGAAAAAATAGCTATAGGCTCAAACCTGGTGGATATATCTTTTCTAAAACTGAGATAAAGAAAAAAACAAGGGCAAACATAGAGATGGTCTTGTTGGGTTCAACATATTGAAGAAAATAAAAATTGATTCAAAATGGAAGATGTCTTCCGTTTTCTTTTTTTTTTTCTTAAGAGTAAACGTTCATAATGATAACAGAAAGGTAAAGAATTTTATCATGTGCATTTTTTGTCATTAAAAGTTTCACATACTTCATATAAGTAAGATAAAGACTCTATATATTAATTTACAACATTAAAACTTATTGGATGCCTAACATTCTACTGAGGTTGATTTACATTTTTGCTTACATCTTTTGATAAAAATATTTGACTGACTATATCCCGGATCGTTTCCTTATTATACAACACTGAAAATGCACTGTTATTTCAATTATGAAGTTCATATGTTTTATTTACTTATTTTGTGGTACATAAAATACAGATTGTATATTTTCTAGGATATAATTTTACATATGTATACATATGTATTCATACAGACATATATTTGTTAATCTATCTCTATGAAGAGAAGAAAGAAGAGAAAGAAAGGAAGGGAGAGAAGGAGAGAGGAGAGGAAGGTGTGAGGAAAAAGAGAGAAAAAAAGTATACAAAAATGGCAATTATCTCTGGGTAGTGGAATTATGAGTAATTATTTCCATCTTTGGAGTTTCCTATACTTTTCAAAATTTTACTAGTCCCATGTCTTGATTGTAAAAATATTTATCATATGATACTTAATTCCCTGCAGAAAACTCTTTAACAGAATTTCAACTAAGTTGTTAAATGTTTTCCATAGTAAATTCATTCATTTAAAGGTCTAGGCCAGTGATTTTGAATTACATTTTCCAACTTCTCCCAGTTAAGGGCGTTTATAATCACTTGGAAGAATGTTGCAAAACTATTAAAATTATCCTTCAAAGTTCAATAAGTAAAGGTTTTGAATTCAGTTTCAGGGTATGTCTCACATCACTTTTAGGAGTAGATTAGGAGTAGAGAAAGAGGCAGAAAAGTTCCAGAGTCAAGCACTCAATGATAGGAAGTTGGCTCCACATAGTATGAGGATCCTACCAGGCTGAGTTTGTTAGAAACTTTGCTATTTTGCAAACCAAAATATTTGGGTTTGGGGATTAAGCTGTGTCATTTCGTGGATTCATTTGAAGAACTTATGCTTTAGGCTATAAATGCGTATTAAACTTCTAAAACATAATACTTCCCAAGTATTTTTACCAACTGGCATGGAATCAAGAAGGGCTATCAAGGTGTAAATAAATGACAAGTTTTACAAACATTTTAGTAGGACACAATAAATATATAGAACACTTGTGAGGAGAGACACCTGCTCAGCTTCCATAGTTTTAAAAACACATGCTTTTTAAAGAATGCTAAGGCAATTTTTACTTCCTTGCCAATTTTTATTATATTGCATATAAGGAATAATTTGGTTTCTCCCATGTTTATTAACATCTTTAAAGTGTACTATTTTGATTGTTCCAGATAAATACTGGAAGTCAATTTATAAACATCTCTCAGGCTGATTAAATTTATATAAGTGCCCAATTCCAATTTTGTAAAAATTGTGCAAAAGATGCACTTGACAGTGCACTCAATAGCTGTGTGTCCTAGATGTTGTGCATTAACAAATCAGTGCTAGCAATGTCAGTTAATTCATAATGCATGAGTCAAGTAATGCATATTGCTCCAGGGAGAACGAACTCTAAAATGGAAAACCTGTTTTAAAATTGCAGAGAAGTTTTGCAAATTGAGAAACTTATGTGCTTTAGGATAGAAGATGTTTGGTACTGCATCATAATAACTCCCACTTACTATCATAAGACACCAAGAGCTTTCTAAATGACACCTCTGTTACAATAAGCCTGCAAATTAAGGGTCATTTCCATAATTTTATAGTTGAACAAATCAGGTCTCCAAGAGGTTAGTAGCATGCCTAGAGTCACATAGCTTCTAAAAGGGGAAGCTGGAATATGAACATTGGTCTGACTTGAACCCTTTTGTGCTCTCACTTGCATCATGCTGGTGGCTGAAGCTATGGGTTTGAAAGAGATTACCCAGAGGAAGCAAGAGGCAGTGATTCTTAACCCTCTTAACTTGAATAAAAGTTATTGTTGCTCTAGTTAGAAATATCCATACGACACACAAAATTTTACACATACACACACACACACACACATATACACACACACAAACAACCAAAAAAAACCTAAGTTCAATGATCAATTCTCTATGAGTCATTCATCCCAGGATAAGAGAAATATATCTCTGGGTAGAGAAATAGAAACATTTTAAGAACAAGAGAGGATGAGTGTCCCAGAAAGGAAATAGGAGAAAAGAATTAAAACCAGCAACAAACTAGAGTTATAAAAGTCAAGCTTTGAAAGAATTTCAAAAAGAGAGATTAAAATGAAGACCACAAAGAGTCTACAGCATTTAAACAATAGGAATTCAGAATCTTTATTGTAACTGATTGAAGAGTGAGGTGAAGAAATTAAGACAAGGATAAGCTCCTCAGATGGCAAGCACGTGTCATCTGAAGTGTTAAGTATGACAGATTATTGACGGCTGCCTGGAATAATGGGTTACAAGAAGATTCTGAGACTGGGAAAGGCTGTTGGGATTAACCAGCAAAGGGCAAAAAAGTAGAAAGTGTGAGTATTAACTATTTGCCAACCTGCATAGACAATTCTTTTGAGTAAGTGTGTGTGAAGGGAAGGGAAGATAAGATAGTAGTTAAAAGGAACACTGGGTTGAGGAAAAGCATTTTTCTTTGTTTTTGTGGTAAAGTGAGAAAGGTTTTTAAAATGTTTACAAACTGACAGAAAACTTAGCTAAGAGAAAAGAAGCAGCTTGTAAAGCAAAATTAATATGGTGTCAGAGAATAAAGGTCAGGAAATAGGGTGTCGCTTTGTCTGAGAAGAGGAGAAAGAAAGTGAGGACTAAGATACATTGGGATGTACAGAGACAGAAAATGGAGGTATTCTGTGCCCTAAATCTCAAGGGATTCTGAAGAAGTTTTCTGGGTATGCGATGGGTGTGAAAACAGTAAGGCTGATTATTTATTCATTCAGCTAATATTTGTTAAGCATCTCCAGTGTGCCAGGCATTCTTTGGGTACTGGAAATATAGTAAATAAAACAAAGTCCCTACTATCATTCTTGTTGGGGGAGACAGATTTTAAGAGAATGTTTATAAATAATGTGGTAGGTGGTGATAACAGTTAAGAAGAAAAATCTATGAGGACAAGAAGGCTAAGAGAGCGATTCAGTGGGAGGATGGCATTTTATAGGGTGGTCACAGAAGGACTGTCCAAACAGAGGAAAAGGGTGGAAAGGAACAGCAAGTTCCTCCTCCATCTATAAGGTGGAGATAAAGTGTTTAGTAACTGACAGAGCACCTGGACTAGAGGGAGCAATGGAAAAGGGGTAAGGAGTGAAGTCATAGAGATGGAAGGGACGGATTGCCTACAATTTTATAAGTCATGATAAGAAGTTGGTTTTTAACTGAAATGAGCTAGAAAACTGCAAGGAGAAGGTTTTGTACAAAGAAATGATAGAATCTGAATCATATTTGAAAAGGATTATGTTCATTGTGGGGAAAGGGCTGTAAGAGGGCAAGGGTGTAAACACAAAGAGAAGCCAGGAGGCTTTTGCAGTGATCCAAGTGCAAGATAAATAATGGGATAGGCCGGAAGGTAGTTAGTGGTGAAGGAGGTAAGAAATGGTCAGGTTCTGCATATATTGTGAAGAAAGCAGTGCCAGATTTGCAGAGACACTGAATAGAGGGGTGTGTGAGAAAAAAGAGGAGTCAGAAATGACTCCAAGGTTTGACTGGGACAACTAAAGGAATGGAGATGCCATTTCCTGATGGGGCCTTGAAGACTGTGAGAGGAGCACTTTTGTTTTGTTTTGTTTTGTTTTTGTTTCTGTTTTTGTTTTTTTTTACAAATAGTTTATTGTCAAATTAGTTTCCACATAACACTCAGTGCTCATCCCCAAAAGTGTCCTCCTCCATGCCCATCCCCCCTCCCCCCCACATCCATCAGTCCTCAGTTTTTGTCAGCATTCAAGAGTCTCTCATGGTTTGCCTCTCTCCCTTTCCCCCACCATTTCCGCCCTTCTTCTCCCCCTTGTTCCTCCGTCAAGTTCCTCCTAATCCTCCTATACGTGCAAACATATGATATTTGTCCTTCTCTGCCTGACTTATTTCGCTCAGCATAACACCCTCAAGGTCCATCCATGTTGCTACACATGGCCAGATTTCATTGTTTCTCATTGCCATGTAGTATTCCATGGTATAGATAAACCACATCTTCTTGATCCATTCATCTGTTGATGGACACTTAGGCTCTTTCCATGTTTTAGCTATTGTGGAGAGTGCTGCTATGAACATTGGGGTACATGTGCTCCTGTGCCTCAGCATTTCTGTATCCCTTGGGTAAATTCCTAGCAGTGCTATTGCTGGGTCATAGGGGAGTTCTATTGTTAGTTTCCTGAGGAACCTCCACACTGTTTTCCAGAGGGGCTGCACCAGTTTACTAGAGGAGCACTTTTGAAGAGTAGGGCTCAGGAACTGATTTCAGACATAAGTCTGAGATGTCTATGAAACACCCATGTGGAGATGTGGAGTAGAAATTTGTATATACAAGACCAGAGTTCATAGGGGAAGTCCAAGTAGAGACATAAATTTGAGGGCTTTGGGGATATAGATAATATCTAAAACCATGAAATTATATGAGATCAACTACTGAGTAAATATAAATAAGGAAGAAAAAAGGCCCAAGAAATGAGCCTTCGAGCATTCCAACAGGCACTGACTATGAAGAAGAGAAAGAACTAGCAAGACTGAAGAGAGGCCAGTGAGGTGGAAGGAGTTCCTTGAGAGAGTTATATCAAGCAAGGGGATAAGTGGGAAGGTGCTTCAAGAAGAGAGCAATCAACTGTGTTGAATATAGTCCAGTGAAATTCGAACTGAACCCTGACTACTAAATTTGTCATGGTGATGGTAATCAGTGACCCTGACAAAAATGTTTCCAGCAGAGTAGTAAAGATGAATGCCTGGTTAGATTCAATAGAGAATGAGAAAACAGTATTTGCTGACTATGGACAACTCTTCTATGAGTTTTGCTGTGAAGGGCAGTGGGAGGAAACAAATGCAAGAGTGTCTGGGTAAAGGCATGGGGTCAAAGAAGTTGTTGTTTAAGATGGAAGATAAGGCTTAGGGGCATCTGGGTGGCTCAGTCAGTTAAGCATCTGACTCTTGATTTCAGCCCAGGTCATGATCTCACAGTTTGTGAGTTTGAGTCCCACATCAAGCTCCACGTTGACCAGGCAAAGCCTGCTTGGGATCCTCTCTTTGCCTCTCTCTCAAAATAAATAAATAAAATTTAAAAAACTAAAAAAGAAGAGATGGAAGATATGGTTTCATTTTATGCCACTACAATTATCCAGTAAAGAGGAAAAGTAACTGATATAGGAGGGAGGCAATTCCAAGAATAATGCCTTGAACAAAGCAGAGGGATTAGTGTAACTGCACAAGTGAAGGGACAGCTGATGTAACAGGAGGAAAGGATGGTACAGATGTAAGTAAATTATCAGATCTGGTAGTGGGAGTGTATACAAGTTATATTCTGATTACTTCTATTTTCTTAGAGAGATAAGAAACAAGGTTATCAACAAAGTTAAATGAGGAGCAGCTGGAGGATTCAGGATCAAGAAAAAGGTTTGAAATAGCTAAGAAACAAAGACAATGACTAGATGATGAACATAGATCAAGGACCTGGGCAGAACATGCATCCTCGTGAGATTAGTGGTATGAATTTAAAATGAAACTGTTTAACTGGGTGGATTTTGTACTCTGTCAGTCATTGAGATGGGTACTGGTGCAGAGTGAAGGGTGAGTTGTATTTTACTAGACTTGGGTTTCCCAAGGCCAAGCCAGTGAGAGAGAGATGGGGAGAAGGGTTTTTATAGGTGTATTCAAGAGTGTGATTAAAATGACACACGACGACATCTAATCTATTAAGGAGGAAAGTGAGGATACAGAGGGTGTGTGGGTAATGGTCCCATTCCTCTGTCAGATATATGTTTTCCTCTTCCTGCGTTATTTCTTTAACATAACCACTGAACTATATTTAATAAGTTCAAGTGTACCAATGTTTTTGTAAATTAGTAGAATGTATGATGTGTTGATCTGTGGTTAAAGTTTTTACCAGCACTGTTTTAAGCTTCTTTAAACATGCTTTTACTTTACTTATTTCACCTTTCTATCTCTTTAGACTTAATTGTAGAAATATAGTCTCAAAAACAGAGTATAACCATAATAAAGATGTTATCTATATTTATTCAAAAAGTCCTAAAAAATCATTGAAGTATAGAGTAATGATGAAAAATATTTCCCTAAAGGACTCAAAATTTTCTTATAATTCTTATTGTCTTTAGACATTGTTTGCGACAAGCTACTCTAGAATTTATATGACTCACCCGTTTCCTATATTTTCTGTAATAAGGACAAATAAACTTTACCAACCAAGTCACAAAACTTTTAGGGTTATGGTGGCTATGCAAATACACTGTTGCTGAAATGTCAGAGAAAGAAATAAGGCACTTAGAGCACTCGGGCACTCCCAGCAGGATGGACTGACCAAAGCATTTTTTTTGGTTTATTTATTGTTTATTTGGGGGGGAGGGGCAGAGGGAGAGAGAGAGAGAGAGAGAGAGAGAGACAGAGAGAGAGAGAGACAGAGAGATGTAGAGAGAGAATCCCAAGTAGGTTCCATGCTGTGTGGAGCCCAATGTGGGACTTGATCCCATGACCATGAGATCATGACCTGAGCCAAAATCAAGAGTAGGATGCTTAATCGACTGAGCCACCCAGGTGCCCCAGGACTTCTGTCAGATTCCAGAGCCTATGCTCTTAAATTATTGTGCTACACTGCGACTTAAACAGTAGAAAGTAAACAATAAACATCTGGTTTAAAAAAATTCGTCTTTACACAAATTTTTATTCAATCAACCTACTAAATTCTAAGCACTATGGTGGTATTAGAAAACTAAGGAAAAGATAAGGCATGGGCTTTTCAAGAGGGAACGCACAGTCACCAACAACAGAGACATGAATACATCTCCAGATTCCCCTACTTCATTGGGCTTTTTCTTCCCACATAAACTGGAAGGCCTTTTAACAAAGGCTCAGATTGTCAAAACTATTATCATCCTCTCTTGTCACTGCAATAAAATTGATTGTATTGAAAGATAAACCACCTTAATTTACTTTAACATTATATGTCTGTACAGTTAGTGATGCTAAGACTGAATTAGATACTGTAATGTACTCTTCAAGAGTATATTGAATACACTTCATTTCTTCTGTAATATAAATGTTCTCAGTTGAGACAGGGAATGTAACTTAGCATTTTTAAAGCCACTGGCTAAATTACCTCTATTGATGAGGCTCGGCAGGTTCTTTCTGAATGATTCTAAATAACTGCCAAGGGATAAAAGATAGAGCTCCATGGGCTATAGCCACAGCATGCCCGGAGCCGACTGGGGAGAGAATAAAGCACAAGCTCCTGTGCATGAATGGTTCTATGTTCTGCCTGGAGCATGGCTGACTGACCATCCCTGAAATTGTATAAATGAAAGGAAGTAGGCCAAGGTAGACATTTGTATTAATAATTGGCATGCACGAAGTAAATTAGGCTATCCCATCAGGTCCCTCCTAAAGGAGTGGAAAGTCAGTACAAGCCTCCAGAAATAAAGTCTGCTAAAGCAATCTTTTCAAAGCTTTTGACAAACTGCAAACCTCAGCCATTTATTTTTTTCTCATTGAAAGCAGAGATCAGGGAGAAGTTTCAGTTTGGTTCACACACACTCACATACGCACACATACACATAACGTATAGGTGTACGAAGCATGAACTAGGACATCAGAGTTACGAGGCATTGTCCTTATTCACAAAGGAAGTCAAGGGACCTGGTTCTGCTATTAAGCAGAGGGAGGATTTTTCACTGATGTCAGAAGGCAGGTGTAGTATAGTTCCGGGTTCCTTTGGCTCCTGTGGATATTCCCACGTGAACAATCTGGAGTACAGTGGGATCTGGTCCTCTTATTTGTACAGTCATGTTGAGACTGCAGGCAGGAACAGCAAGATGCATCCCAATCAGAAGACAGAAGTCAAGAAAGTCAACCAAACCGTAATTGACATCTCTAAATTTTCGCAGAGAACCATAAATTTGAAACCTCTTTGTTTTCTGATCCTACAGAATAGAGTTTAACCTGCATATTTCCTGGTGTAGAAATTTCCCAGGTCTCTAAATTCTTCTTTCAACATCTTCCTTTCATGACGAGCCCACAGTAGGGAAAAAATAGTGAGAAATAGTAAACCCATTCATTAGTAATGTAGAATCATGTTTTCTTCTAATCTCTGTAGAAAACAAATGAATTTGTTTTGCAACCATATCCTTTACTTCAAAAGTACATATCATTCAATCTTACAACATTCCATAATAAATTTCCATTCTTTCACTTGTACAAGAACTAACCATGTCTCAATGAGATTTGAATCCAAAACAGCAAAGTTTATAAATAATGGCAAGGCATTCAAATATTTAACTAAATTCAATAATAAATAGATCTCAAATTTTCTCTTAACCTATTTTCATTTAAATAAGGACAAACCATAAGGTTTAACTCAACTAATTAAAGAGTAATACTAGTTAAAAATAGGAAATAAATTTCCTTCATGGTGTTATTCTATTTCTTAACCACGGTAACATTTAAAAAACAAGAATGTATGACTTTATGGCTGATTAAAGCCTGAAAGACATTATTACCTAAAAGTCTTTATTTCTTTTAAGAAACTGAAACTTCCATGTGCAGAAGAAGAATGCACATGGCTATGTCATCTTAAGTGCCGCACAAGAAATACACTTGATATAGTTTGTGCCATGATAATGGGAACACGATAAACTGTAAAAAATGTCATTTCTGGAAAATTACTTGGCTAGCATTCAGCAAGAGATAAATCTTTGTAACAGATGTGATATGATGACTTTGATGAATTGAACTTATTAAAATATGGAGTTTTTTTGGAAGATATCCCCTTAAAATGAATTAATTTAGAGAAAGTATACTAAGTACTCTTGTTCATACATCCGTTTTCATCACTGCAGAATAGCTCTGTGTCAGTGAGACAATGTCTTCCTTCAAATACCTGCTTGGGCTCCTCTTTTAGTTCTCTGATTTAAATAATGAAAAGGAAACTTGGACTTAATCTCTGAGGTTCCAATCATTTAAAATTCTATATTTTTGTATTTTATGCACTCTGAAACTTTCCATGGTTTGAAGATGAAAATCTCAGGAAAAGATCCTTCTTCTAAAAAGTTTTTTGTTTTCTTCTCAGCAGGAAAGTCTGAGCTACAAGGAATTCTGACTGAAGAATCCATATCTTGGTCAATTGCTTACAGAGGCATCATTTTAAAATTTGTTAGAAAGAAGTTAAAAGCCCATAAATATCAAATATTAGAACTTAATACTCCACTATGGGGCTTTAGTGTCCCATTACATATGTATTTGGATGTTAGACAAGGAGCCAGTTTTATAGAAGTATACATATTCATATTTCTGAGCTTCATATGATGGCTTTAACAACATTTAGTTAATTTTGGTTATAGTTTAAAAATAAGAAGCTTAGGGCACCTGGGTGCCTCAGCTGGTTAAGTGTCAGACTTCAGCTCAAGTCATGATCTCATGGTTCATGGGTTCTAGTCCCTCGTTGGGCTTTGTGCTGACAGCTCAGAGCCTGAAGCCTGGTTCAGATTCTATGTCTCCTTCTGTCTCCCTCTCTCCACCTTCTCAAAAATAAATACACATTTAAAAAATTAAAAGAAGTTTGAATATTTATAATTTAGGAATCTATTTAGATACCATCCTTGGTATCCTAAGGTATTTAAAGGCTAGCCAGCACAGAATGAGACAAAGTGAGAACAAATATGTGACAAAAGAGATGTCATTTCTAAGAGATCTATCATGTTGATTTTAACAGTAAGCCACCTGCTGTAGCTTTCGAGCAAAAGCAAGATGTAGCAAGGAAACATTTCACACTAAAAATGATGCTGACTTCCAGTCCCCAAAAAGAAACATTCTAATGTGAACTGTCTACTTTGATTATCATCAGAACTCTTCCTAAAAGGAATGCTTATATTGTTCATGGAGTCTAATTTACTGACAATATAATAGGGGTATTATAAATCACTGAAAATATTAAAGTAGGTTACATCTCGGCAGTCACTGTACTTTAGGGTAACAGACCGAGTTCCTGCTTCCACAGAAAGATAAGATATGTCAATTTCCAGTAAAAATTTATAATGAATGAAAGCTTTCCTATTTAATCTATTTTTAACTGAACACAAGTTGAAAAGATGATCAGAGTGCTTTAGTTACTTGAGTTTCCAGAAAGTATTGGAAGTTCTAGAAATGAAAGAGATTGCCTGCTCTTTAATGACAAAATAAAAGCTTCCTCTCCTCACAATGACAAACAGGAGGAGCTTTCTCAATCCAAATTCATTTGCCTTGTGGTTTTGATTAAATAAATGCACATCAGAAACTTCACATTACAGAGAATGTACAATTTCTGTAGTGAGAGTCTTCCAAATTATGATATTTGATACAAGGTCAAGCAATCTTTCATTTTGTTCAAAATGTTCCAATGATCTGAAATTGCCATCAGTTTATGTTTTGCAAAGTCTCTCTTCCTAACGTCTATTAACATCACGAAACAAAAGGTAAAATAAGGATTTTTTTCCTCCCTCTAAACAGTAGAGTCAATGTCTATGAGAAAATAACATTTTTAACAAATAAAACCCAGGGGATCAAGTGGGGCAAAGGGATAAATCCTCATCTTTCACACAACTTTCAAACTGGTAGACTATCTAAGAATTCAAAAATAGTTTCTTTTCAACTCATGCCATATAATGTACAAAGTAAGTTTGTATGTAATGGCCATGCCAGATCCACTTTGCAGTCAGACATGAGAATTCAATGGTTAGGGGCTTAACTTTAATATGCAAAGTAGAGGGCTGGGTGGAAATGGAGGGGGGCGTCAGGATAAATAATCCACACAACTGGAAGTAGAAGTTTAGGTCATTTCCTATCTGAGGATATACAGGGCATATTGGAGAACGGTTAGACTACCTGAAAGGAAACCACAAGCTGATTAGTTCCACTCCAAAGGTTGGTTTTTAAAAACCCATTCTTATTCTTTACCATTGATTGGACATCTAAATGGAAGGCTACATATGGTGAAAGATATATACACTCAGCCATTACAACAGAAGGGCGATAAATTATTCAGGGTGCCTGCAGAGAACTCTGTAATCCACTCTTTCCATTTTCACTCTCACCTGTGAAAGAGCCTGAAACTGTATGCCAATTGGTTGTTAATAATGTGCTCTGGAAGGGAGCAAGTTGAAATTGTTCCCCAAACTGCAAATCAAGAGACAAAGTATGTGTGTCTACTACTGTTGAATGAAATTATATATCAGAACAAAAGACCGTGTCTGCAGTACAGGACTAAAGTATGCTTTCATGTGTCCTATAAAATGCAAAGCTCTGGGCAGCACAAAGCTCTGGAGTTCTTAGATTTCTACTCCCAGAAGAATATCCTAACATAGATGTAGCTCACGGAAGCCTCCAAAAGGAAGTTTGTGATATGAAATTTAAAATAATTGTTTTTTAAATTTGTAGTTTCCAGATTGGGTTTCTACTGTGCCTGCCAAACATTCTCCTCCTTTCTCTGTGGGTTAGCTACACAAATATGGATTTCATTTGTTTATTAAGAAAAGGAAGTGGTGATTCAGCCACTTTGTAGAGATGCCCGAGAGTTCCCATCTCTGTTCTTCCACAGGATACCGGAAGATATGACGGGTCAAAAGCTAAGAGGGAGAGCACAGTGGGGCAATGATTAGGAAGGGTAAGCCCTTTGTTTCTCTGGTTTGATCTGTAGCCCAGGATGTAGCCCTCAGACCTTCTGATTCACCTCAGTCCCTGGCCAGCCCCTGCTGTTCCATTTTTGCCCTTTCCCTTAATGTGGATAGGCTCTGGGCAGCAGAAATACTCTTACCAAATTCTCTGTCTTTTACATAGGTTCCAAATGCCAGTTTTCCAGGAATTTTTCATCCTTCAATGTGTCAAGTCAGAGACATTCTCTTGTTGCCTTTTTCTAAAAAGTTTGCAGATCTGTATTTCTTTGCTACAGGAAGATCAAATATAAACATTCCAAAGCTTAGTGCTGCCCACATGCCACTTATGAACTATGTGTCACAAGTATGTCACTCCCTTTCTCTAAGCCCCACTTTGAGCTGACAAGGAAAGCACAGTAATACTGACAGTCCTGCCTACTTCACAGTGTTGTAGCATCAAATGATCTATATGAAAGGGCTTTTGATCACCAACTTCCAATTAAATGCAGGCATAATAATCAGCCAAGAATGCTTGCAAGTGAAAGATGTACAGTATGTATATTTACACATCACAAGCAAAGTTATAAGGCTATGCAAATGGAATATGAAAGCTGAATTAAGTAAAGGAGCAAAAAAAGGAAGGAAGAAAGATTTACAGAGAAGGAAGAAAACAAATGAAGAGTGTATATTCTTGTCCATATTCATCAGGGATCTGAAGAAGTATGGCTTGAAGAGGTGCTTATTTGAAAACACCACTATAATGGTTAATCTCGTTTAAGTGCCTGGTTGTTTGGTCAAACACTAGTCTAGATGTTGCTAGGAAGCTATTTTATAGACATGATTGACATTTACACTTACAATCAATTGACTTTAAGTAAAGCAGGTTGCCCTTGATGATTTGGGTGGGCTTTGTCCAATCAGCTAAGGGTCTTAAGAGCAACTCTGGAGTTCCCTGGGGCACCTGAATGGCTCTGTCAGTTAAGAGTCCAACTTTGATTTTGGCTCAGGTCATGATCACAGTTTCATGAGTTGGAGCCCTACATCGGGCTCTACGCTAACAGTGTGGAGCCTGCTTGAGATTCTCCCCCTGTCTCTGCCCCTCCGCTGCAAGTGCTCTGTCTTTCTTAAATATAAATAATACATTTTTTAAAACCCTGGGTTTCCAAAAAATAAGTAATTTTTCCTCAAGACTGTAACATTGAAACCCTGTCTCAGCTTCCAGTCTGCGGCCCTGCTTCAGACTTACCAGCTCCCACAATTGTGTGGCCAATTCCCTAAAATAAACCTCTCTCTGATAGATGTTCTATTGGTTCTGTTTCTCTGTGGAACCCTGACTGATGCAATCACCAAAGCCATTTTTATTGGAGAACCCAGTGACTTCTTTTCAGCCTTCGTCTTCTTTGCCCTTTTGCAGAAGCATCTGCGCTCCACCCATACCATCAATGCAAGGCAGAGAGAATATAGCCTCAAGTGAATGATCATTTTTGGTCACAATGAGAATTCTTCTAAGAACATAACCATCCCCATTTAGATATCTTACCAATAACTCAGATGCCAAATACTCAACATTGACATCTTTTTCCCCCATAAAAGTCTCCTTTTTTGAACTGCTGTTCCTGCAGTGTCCTATTCTGTCTCATTGTAGAATCATCTTTCACTCTTCCTCTGGTTCACTCTTTATATTCATTCTATGAACCCTATAACTCTTCCTTAGTAACTTTTCTCAGATGAAGTCTATTTTATGTATGCTTTTAGACCAGCCTAGATTTTCTTCATGTTTCCTCCAGGAGCTACTCTGAAAATTACCCTGAAACCAATCATTCTAAATAGACATTCATTTATTGCTTACCAATTTCCCATAGCGTTTTCTTCCTCCCTCCTTTCCTTCCTTCCTTCCTTCCTTCCTTCCTTCCTTTTTCTAGTTCTTCCTTCCTTTCTTCCTTCCTTTCTTTCTTTCCTTTTCTTTTCTTTTCTTTCTTTCTCTCTTTCTTTCTGTCTTTCTTTCTTTCTGAGAGTGGGGTGGGGGGTGGAGGGGTGGGGGAGACCAAGCTAGCAGAGGAAGGGCAGAGGGAGAGGGAGAGGGAGAGAAAGAGTCTTAAACAGGCTCGACGCCCAGCACGGAGCCTGACTTGGGGCTCATTCTCACAACCATGAGATCATGCTCTGAACCAAATTCAAGAGTCAGACACTTAACCAACTGAGCCACCCAGGGACCCCACCCATAGCTTTTTCTATTAAAATTTAAAGTTCATACTGCTAAGTCTGGCATTCAAAGCTCTCCATGCAGAATCCTGACCAATCCTCCTAGAATAACCTCTATTCCTTCTATCAGGAGCCACCTACTCCAGACACCCTGGCCTTTCCAATGGCTCATTATCACCTCTTAGGCCACTCTCTATCTCTTCACCAATCCAATTATTTCCCATATTTCAAGTCTTAGCTCATGGCACAATTTTTCTAGCCATTTATATGCTTAATGGGACTTCCTCATTCTGAATTAGTGCTGTGACTATCTGGCTCTTTCACTTGGCATTTAAGTATAACATGACTTGTATGGTTAATAAGTAGTAAATATAGGTGAAGACTATTCTCTTGAATCATATTAAAAGCTGTCTGAGACAGGGACTATATTTTTTAAATAATATAAGGAACAAAAGAAGGGATGGAGAGATGGAGGGGAAAAACTAAATGAGAGACCTTCTTTTGTACTCACAAGCTGTGAGTTACAAGCTGGCACTGTGTGTATCTTCCATCTAAATGCTATACAAATTTCTCATTGTGGGAATAATCAAAAGAGACATTTTAATAAAATGTGCTGTCCTGAGTATGCATGAGTTTCCCACTTGTGGTTGATTTGTATTACATCCATTTTACCTCCTCTGGGTAAAATGACTGATAGGTATAGACACCACAGTCAGGGGAAAAAGTGATGCATGGAGACACTCTGAAAAGCAGCACCAAGGCCTTTTGTATTGGTAAACACAGTGGACACTTTTCAGTCTTCATCCTATTTTCCAGTTTGCAATATATAGCACTATTCACCACTTTCTTCATTTTAAGACTTTTTCTTTTTTTTTTTTTTATTTATTTCTAGGAGAGAGAGAGAGAGACAGCGTGAGCAGGGGAGGGCCAGAGAGAGAGGGAATCACAGACTGAAACAGGCTCCAGGCTCTGAGCTGGCAGTCAGCACAGAGCCCAACGCGGGGCTCGAACCCACGAACCGCGAGATCATGACCCAAGTGAAAGTCGGACGTTTAACCAACTAAGCCACCCAGGCGCCCCTAAGACTTTTTCTTTTGTGTCACCCCTGACTGTATTAAGTCATGATTCTCCTTCCACCTCTCTAGGCACTCCATCTCAGTCTTCCTTAAAAGCTCCAATTTTTCACCTATTTGTTTAAATGACAAACTCTAAAGTAGAGTGGGAGAGGGTCTCATCTTCATAAGCTGAGTAGCCTATAACTTCAATCACTTCAACACCCAGCTATACTTTCATTATTCCTAAAGCTCTCACTCCAGCTCAAACCTCTCCTCTGAGTAGACTACCAACATAGCCAACCGGCTACTGGATGTTTCCATCTGGATGTCCCATATGCAGTTATAATTACCCATCAGATCAAATGTCCTCTGCCTTCTCTATTCCTAGTTCCAATGGCCTGCACTATTATTCCCCAGAGGAAGGTTGAAAAATCACCCCACTTGTCTCTCCTCCTCATCCCTACATCTACCTCACTAACAGCACCTGAATCTAATCCATTCTCTACTTCTCTCCAGGCTATTATATTTCTCACCTAAATAGCTGCAACATGCCTTAATCATCTCTTGCTTTCCTTTTGTCCTCCTCTGGTCCTTTAGCAAGAGTGATCTTCCTAAAATGTTTGCCTCACCAGGCCTCCCCACTTCTTCAATCCTTTAGACTCTGTATACTCTCAAGGTAATGACTTAGCACGGCCTGCACAGTCCTTCACAGCCTCATTCATTCCAATCTCTGCTCTCTTGATTTACTGCCTAATCTCCTCCCTGAACTTTACATTTCAAACTATTTAATATACAATTTCCCCAAATGCCATTGTCTTGTGCCTCAAAGCCTTTGAAAACGCAAGCCTCCCTGAAAACACTGCATTACTTAAATTTTTCATGTCAACAACTCCTTGACTTATCATAGATCCAGAGATATCCCTGATCCCTCCCAACCCAAACCTGGGTTATTTAGCCCCCTGTTGTCCCCCACTGTACCTGCTCAGAACCCATACTTCTTTTCACATAATATTGCTATATTCCTGTTTTGTTTTGTTTCCACTCGACTCTAAGTTCCTTGAAGACTGTGGCATATCTTGTTATTCTATTACCACCATATACAGCAGAGGGCATGGGAGATATTAGGCATACAACATGAGTTTGATGAATGAGTCAGTGATAAATGGAGAGTATATTTTAAATAACTGTATTAGCTAATTATTAATAACCCTTTAAGGTATCTCTTGACTTTATATCCTATGAGAACATCCTTTATTCATTTTCTTGACCATACAAAAATACTTTCTAATAAGAAGTTCTGCAGAAATAAAAGCTGAAGATGTATATGTATTTCTGAGACTGAAAACATAAGCAAGTAAGAAAACAAGAAAAAGTTTTATTTTAGTTAACCCTAAGGAAATCTCATGAAAGGATGGGGACCTGTGAAAATAAAAAGGGCATTAAAACTATTGTTCATAATGATTTTTTAAAAAACACCTAAGAATATTTAGGTAACTTGAGACACTTTAGATTCATGGCTTGATGTCCTTTAATTCCACCAAAGTAAGAACTATAGTTCATTTAACATCTAGAAGAGGGAATTCCTTCTGTATTATAGTCTAGGACTCAATTCAGATCAAACAGTTCATTTAATCAACTTAGGCCAAATGTAAGCCTATTTCATGATGTCCATATAATTAATTGGAAATTGAAGAAGAGCCACCCTTTTATAAGAGGAAATCAAGATTTTAAGTAGCTAGTTTGGAAGAATGGGGACACTGAGGCCTTCTCTGCAATTACATGCCCCACAAAGATTACTGAATGTTCACACATTCACGAGGAAATGATGATGTACCTTTTCAATTACTTGTTTGACCTCATTCAAAGCACTAACATTCAAAATGAATCCAAACTGCTTTCTAATAGCACTTTATTTTAGAGTGGCTTTCTTGACCAGGGTCCACAAATCCATAATTGAGGAGGTCATATAATTACTTCCCCAATTTGTCCCAGGATATATTTGCAGGTCTTCACAGGCAGACAGTCCTAGAAATTTGGCAACATGACTAAATATTTGGCCACAAGAAGGTCAAACAGTAAAGAGTGATGTGACACCCCACTTGTTTGTAGACTGGCTATTAGAAAGGTTTACAGGTGTCTGGTCAGCAACCAACAGCAAAATCTTTAAAACTGTGAGGTTCCTTTTTAATAATTCTGACTGCTTTGTGCTACTTGTTCTGTTCTAAACTCTTCTAGTTCTTTCTTATTTCATCTACCAAGTATCTTTGAAAGAGAGAGGATCCATGTCTAATCTCTCTCTGGTTTTAATATCTATTTCCCACCAAAGAGTGACATTTGCTTACTTTTCAAACCTTATAAGAGTTGCTTAAAAACTGTTAAGTCATTTTTTTCCACAATACTATTATTAAACATTAAGCTTTCACCTGAAACAATTGGGAACATGAAACAAGATAGAGAACCAAAGTTGTCACTAGTTGAGGAGATCACCCTAAACCCAATACTTTGTAGACACAAGATAATGAAGTAACTCAGTGGCATGAGAGAAAGGAGAGAGAAGAGAAAGCCGTAACAGAGTCCGATGGTGCTGAAAGATTTTGTAAGTGCTTAAAGTTGAAAAGCCCTCATTATCAATAAGGTTGTGAAGTAACCTGGGGTCCCTGGAGTTCATGGCCTGGAATTAATACCCTACTCTTCTTATAAACCAACCCCAACCTAAAAACAAACAAAGAAACAAAACCCAAACTCTTCCTTTTTACCTTTTTTTCTGCTCAAGGATTCTAGTGACAATAGTTTTGATGAATGTTTTCTCCACTAAAATATTAACAATAGAACAGAGTTCACATTATTATCCAGTGACATATCTTGTACATCTCTCTGGGGGCTTCTAGTTATTTCTATTTTGTTCTTTTTACCCCATTCTTTCTTTTCCTTTCTATTTTTTAAGAAATTATTTCCAGACAGGACAGCAGAGATCAGCTGTTCACCAAATTTGTTTGCCTTTTCTTCTGAGCCCACAGCTACATTTGTTGATCTCCCTTGCAGTTATGTGTGAAGGTGGACGTTGATTCTTGCCAAAGGAATGTGGTCAAAAGCAACATAAATCATAAAAACTTGTATTTCAGGTGTGGAAAAAGAAAATCCTTCTATATAACCTCTCACTCTCCTTCCTTATTTTTCTTATCTCATGGCTGCGTATCTATGCCCAGGGTAACTTTAGAACACTCATATGAAAGACTGCAGTCTCCATCACTCTGGTCTCTGCAAGATTGCCCCTCTTCATGTATAAGAAATAAATGTGTATTGTGGTAGTTACTAGCATCTCAGGGGTTGTCTGTTACAATAGCTAGTTATTCTAAAACAGATGGTATCTAGAAATAGACCACAAGAAAAAATAAAAATTAACATTGCAAAAAAACTATTGCCAATTTTTTTTGTCTATTTCTTTCTGCCCCCTTCCTTTTAAACAACCTTATTTACCTCAATTTGTGGGCCTTTACCCATTAATTTTCCCTTTTCAAGAATTCTAAAGTTCTGCTTAATCTGGCCCTAAATCTATTTAAACAATATCAGAGGAAGCATTGAAACAAATTACCACTGACTACAGTTTCCTCTTCAAACATGGCAGCTTGAACCACTCAAAACAAAAGACATAAAAAGACACTGGGAAATCTATTCTGTGTAAGAATTATATTTATATTTTCTTTTTCTACCTTTTATTTCAAGACACAACTTGTGTGCAGCATCCCAAAATGAACTAGCCATCTGTGACAGCCTATGGTCATTCTATTATAGTTCTGTCCCCAAACAGCCTTTAGACACAAATTGATGCTCCAGGTTTGTTGTGTTTGTTTCTTTGGTTTGTTATGGTGACTACATCTGAATTCGTCTAGTCATCCCAGTATACTGCAGTGATTCTGCTTCCTATAAGATGCATTGCTTGCTCAATCAACAAGAATATTCTATTATTATAGAAAAAATAAGTCACTACACATTCAAAAACATATTTTTTGAGCCCAAATAGAAATAAAAATATTTTAATAATTAAGCAGGAACATGACAAAGAAGAAATTAGAGAAACATTTGCTGTAATACCCCAAGACAATTGTATTCTTAGTTTTCTTGAATTAGATGATTTATAAGTTTGTTTTGAGTCGCAAGCAATATGAAAGAGCACATAGAAGATGGGAGATCTACCCATAACTAAGAAAAGCTTAATATGAACCATAGATGATAGAAGGGAGGACACTAAAAAGAAGGTTTTAGCAGGAAAGTGGTAAATCTTAAACCTTACTTGCCTAAAAAACATCCTACAGAATTATGGAGTGGAAAGAGCTTTGAAGAGAGCTAGAGATAGACATGGATTTCCAATTGTGTTTCTGCCTCCTGCTAAATGTGAGCGCCAGGGCAAAATTACTTAACTTGCCCAGCGCTCAGTTTCTTAGTCTATAAAATGGGTATTATAAATCTCTAGTTCACAGGGTTGGTATGAGAATTGGTCTATAAAGTGACACACGGTAGGAAGTTACCTTAAATTGTAATTATTAGTGAATCTGGAAAAGATTTACTATTGACTTGAAAGTCATGTTGTTTTTTCAATATGAAGTAAAGATATCAGAGTTTTTCATCTAAACTTTCCTCAGAGATTTCTTTTCCTAATTCATCTACCACATTGGCAGAAATAGCATTGTAAGCTTAACTTGGCTAAGTCTGCTTCATTCATCTGTCAACAAGATTCTGGGCTTCAAATTGAGTTGACAATTGCTGAAGGTAGATGGGACAGAACGGGCTGCACAGGAGCGTCGTATTTCGCACCTCAGAGGGCTTTATGCTACCAACAATAACATCATATCTCTGTCAGTCAAGCAATTATAGGGCCTGATAGACTGATATAAATACAAAGCCAGTTAAAACAGGTCTCCGGACTCTTTTCTGGCTACAGTTATAGGACTTGTTTGAATATTAGAATAGCATCTCCTCTGGACACAAAAAGACAGAGAAACCACATCCTCCACTGACTCTAAGAAAGGTCAAAAGTAGTGCAAAATTTACTACATTTAAAAACTCTGAAATCACTTTGTAAATTTTAATCTTACTCCTTGCTTCTTATTGAAACATGATTGTATTTCTAAGAAATCCAAAGTAGGTGGTACAATTTCATGGCACTTGGAATCAGGTAACACAATGGTCAGGCAAATCATTCTAGCAAACATATTTGTGATATCTGAGCTGGGTGCTCAAAGCACTTTCATGGATTCCTTTAAAGCAATGTTTTATTACATGTTACCTTTATGAAAAAGAAAATAGAAAGAAGTACCTGATATTCATGTAAAAGTGAATTACATACATTATCATAAAATTGCTCCATTGTAGCCATTTATAATGGAGACTCCTGTGGTAGCAATATCTTGTTGTCAAAATGGATAACCGAGTAATAAGCTGAACAGCTTCCTAAAGAGAGAATTGATATGTGGGATCTAATTCAAGGTGTATTTCAAGTTTTAAATTATAAATGATCTCAATATGCAAGATATAGAAACTGACACAAGCAATAACACTTTAGCCACATACTAATCTGGTGTGATATATCCATGTTTTCCAAAATACATCAAGTGAAGATGTAAATATAAGACTGTACAATTAAATTTTATCATTACCCTTTTTTAGTTTTACCCTTCTAGAGTTATTACTTCAGGAGGGCAATGAAAAAGGGGACTCTTAGTGACAAAAGAGATGTCATTGTCCCTCGGGTCAATCAATCTTTCATTTGTTTGTTTCATAAGTGTCCATATGCATTTTTTGCACTACTGAGCAGATCTCACAAGTGAATGACAAGAGAATACAAACCCTGACACCAGGTTGCACTTCATAATCTTTCTGTACATGGGAAGGCACGGCAGCAGAGAAGCCCATGGCTAGAAGGAAGCTTGAGGAACTTCCTTGTGCCAAGCATTCTAACACAGGCTCGGTGCCACAAGTTGCTCACCAGAAGGAAGACTATGGAATTTTTCAGACTACCTTCGTGCTTCATGTATTTACAGGATGGAGGCAAGGCCAACTGCCATTACAATGGCAGCATAAGCATTGATATTTCATCCAATTTCTTAAATGTGCAGATAGTTAAATATATTGTTTAAAAAACACAAAATTAGGAAAATAGAATTTCTCTAAAAATAAAATCACAGAAACTTTCACGTTTCAGTTCATGGAAAAGAAATGGAAGGGGGAAAATACACATCGAATTAAAGGATGCTAGAACTAGGAAGAGTATGGTCACCTTAAATTATAATTTTTAATAATTGTACATTATATCTCAATAATGTATCACTGGTAAACCTATTTAATCATAATAATGCCACTGTTCATGAACTTTTATTCAGATGTGAGAAATATAATGAAAATATTTTATTAAGTGGGCTCCTCTAGAGTAAAATTTGATAAAAGGCAAATATTTCTTGAAAATCATATATGAAAGTTTATTAGAAATTAGAGGCTTAACAGAATTTCATTATAAGGTATCTTACCCATAAGGGTTCCCCTGATATGGGGTCCTGCGTACTATAAGACTCCATTGGATAGGTAAAGATAGCATAATCAATACATATATTTTCTCCTTTTCACAGTCAATGGTTTTCATCTTACCAAATGTGAGTGACTTGAGTTATCTTTTAGTCAGCATGAAAACTCATGATTATACCTTATTTCTTAGGTTTAATGCTGTTTGCTAAACTTCTTATAACTTCTTGAAAATGTAGTCGAGATGGGACAGTATGAATGCTTGTTTTACAGATTAACTACTTTACATTTTTTGGACATGTTTTTAATTTACATCATTATTTATATAAAGAAACATGATTTGACCCATGGCCTGCCATTGTTATGCAGTGATCCATGTTATAACACACTCATAGCTCATAAGGAATAAGGATAATGGAGTAAATGGAAAAGGTCTGAATCAGACATATCTAACTGAATTCCAACTTTGTAAACTCTCTCTAGAGGTGCAACTATTGGTAATTAACCTCTATGAGTCTTTTCCTCACTAAACAATGAGAATGTAACAACAGGAATTTTGTGATGCAAAATGGAAGTATGTGTGTAAAATGCCTAGAATATTGCCTTCCATATATAGACATACTTCATTATTATTACATTTCACTTTTTTTGGGTTTCACAGATATAAAGCTTGTTTTTCTTTTAATACACATTAAGGTTTGCAGCAATCCTGCATTGAGTAAGTCTATAGGCACCACTTTTCCAACAGCGTTTGCTCACTTTGTGTCTCTGTGCCACATCTCGGTAGGTCTCACAGTATTTCAAACTTTTTTATTATTATTATAACTGTTATGGTGATCTGTAATTCATGTTTATGATGCACTGAAATCTAAGGTGATGATTAGCATTTTTAGCAATAAAATATTTTTAATTAAGGCAGGTACCTTATTTTTTTTAACATAATGCTATTATACAGGCTAGAGTATAGTGTAAACATAACTTTTAAATGAACTAGGAAGCCAAAAATTCACTTGGCTTGCTTTATTGTGATATTCACTTTATTGCAATGGTCTGGAACCAAACCCACAATATCTTCCAGGTATGCCTGTATTCGGGGCTTAAACATATTAGTTCTATTTTCATTTTATATAATAAGAAAGGAAAAAACAATTCAATCTTTAGTAGAGATTCTGGACTAATAAATGGCCCCAAGAAATCAGGATCTAGATGGGTGCCTAAATTTGTGAAGGACCAAAGAAGAAATACTAGAACCTGCAATGTCACCATTTGGCAGAAGCAAGATTTAACTACCTCTTTGCATTTCTAATACTTGCTTACACACACACACACACACACACACACACACACACACTCAGCCTTGAACACTCTATTCTGACTGTAATTTCCAGAGTTTTCTCTGGGTAGTAGTGGTTTGTTTCTAGTTTTAAAGACAGTCTTAAATATGTAGCCAAAGAATAAGGCTCCTAGACCTGGGGCATACCATCTGCCTAGCATTAAGCAAGAGCTCAAAGTCAGTTACAGAAGCAAAGTCACTTCTAACATGATTTATGTTCCACCCTTGAACATGGCAGGAAGACTGCAAAAGATATTTGGAAGCCAATGCTTCCTCTGAATAAAGTAAACGAGTATATGCTAAGCCCCTCTCCCTGGACCATGCTGGCCTGTTAGATAAGCTGCCAATGTGGAGTCTTTGAACCCTAGAGCAAACTAGCTATTCGGGATGAGAAAGTATCTCAAGGCCAATGATCATGGCTACCGTAAACGTACAGTGGACAATGCAAACACTGAGGTCAGACAACAGATATCCAGGATATTATTACTCAAAAACACATCTAGCTCAAAGCTGACAAGATAATCTGTTCCTGTGAGTGCAAAGCAGGCTGGAATGCTGCAGCTCTGACCTACTCAAGGAACAAAAAAAGAGAGTGCAACTCTCCAAGGGCTCCATCTCATGTTCTTTATGCAGGCAAACTCCAAGGGACTTCAAAGGGAGTGTTGCCTAAGGAGGGAGTACTCGACCAAGCCCATGGGGGGGTATCATTTCCATGATCATGTTGCCATCTACATTTGGTGGACTGGCAAATGCAAATATTTCAGATACAAGTTTAAACAGATGAAAAAAGAAGTGCGAAATAGCTTGGGGATTTGCTTGCAAGAGAAACCTCGGAATTCCAGGAAAAGTATTTAATATCAGGAGCTTCATAAGTTAGTCCAAAAGTCCCAAGAGAGTAATTGACTAGTGAGCATATTAAAAATAAAGTTTTTTTTAATTGACACATATTACACTTCAATATATCCAAAATAGTGCACTTAAAAAGTAACTTCCCAGTGTTAAATATTCTTCAAAGGTCAGTAACAGTTTTCTAATTGAAATACAGACTATGTTTTAATGTCTTAACATACTTTTAACATACGTGATCCTGATTAACGTAGAAGAGCCCAAATGCAGCAAATATACTTACAGGAGGACCTGTGGGGTAGGGGTGGGTGGAGAGAATAAGAGAAAAGAAGAGATGAATTAGCGAATATGCAAAATACAAAGATTAAATAAAAGAGTCATAATCATAAGCAAACTACAAGGGACAAAGAAGTCATCTAGAGTTCAATGGTTCTTAATTTTTTTTAGGCCATGGACAACTTTGATACCATATCAGAAAAGTATACTTACATCTATACGCACACAAAACTTTATATAAAATTTCAATGGATGTTCAGATTCCCTGAGGCCTGTCTATGAAAAGGCCCATCTTAAGATGGCTTATTTATATGCCTAAAAATTTAGATAAAATGTGAATCAGGAGGATCTTTGGTCATTAATGATAGCCCAGGTATAGAGAATTGATATATAACTTTCTGGAGTTTGGTAAAATGGCTAAATGAGAAATGTACTCATTATTTGCTCTAAAAATATTTTTCATTCAGTAGCACTGTCAATATATAAAAGACTAAACCTTGATGTTTATATGTTTCTTTAAAACTATGTATTATCATCAAAACATAGGCAAAGTCTAAGAACATTTCAATTATTTGCACACTGTATGCTCAGTTAAAACACAAACACAAATTTTTAGCAGTCAAGAAGTTAGGAATTGACTTTTTAAATTTCTATAAAACTTCACATAAGTACAAAATTTTTACTTCCCCCCATCCTTTTTATTTCATTTGACAAAGATCAATTCACTGATTATTTGACTCTACTAATGTTTTATTTCTTTTTCCTTAAAACACACTTATAAACCATCTTCTAATATAAAACTTTGCATTTTGTGAAAGGGATACCTGTACAAGCTTCCAATTAGTTAGATTAAATGAGGTTGAAACATAACTTTTAAGAACACTTTATTTATTTTTATTAAAAAAATTTTTTTTTGAGAAAGAGAAACAGAGGGTGAGCAGGGGAGGGGCAGAGAGAAAGGAAGACACAGAATCTGAAGCAGGCTACAGGCTCCTAGCTGTCAGCACAGAGCCTGATGCAGGGCTCAAACCCACAAACCCTAAGTTAGTGACTTGAGCCAAAACTGGGCTCGCTTAACCAGCTGAGCCACCCAGGTGCCCCAAGAATACTTTTAAAGAAATTAAGCAGGTATAGTGCCCAAATTATTGAATTTTCATAAATCCTTTTCACTTCAACACATTTTTTTCCAAAAGAGGAGAGGAAATGGCACAAAAACCTGAAAACACTACACATCAATCTGTTCCTTTTTTTTTTTGACAGGTCAGTATTTCTACTGGAAACAAGCATTTCTTAGCATACTAGAATCAAACCTTGAATTACTTTCAAAGTGAAGGAAAACTCAAAAAAATGTTTTTTGAAACCAAATATCCAAATAGTGTGTGCACTTCCTGTTTTACTTATTTTATAAAGTCTCATCTCCAAAATGTAAATGACCATGTGAAGTTTTAGGAGGCCATCAACTCTTCCTTGCAAAGTAAGAGGAAGTACATACAGGGATTTGGCCTGAAAACAAAATCTCACTGAAATAAGGCATCAGGACAATTGATTCTGTTTCAAATTCTCCTCTTAAAAATTTGCGAGGTCTTGGCTGAATCACCTGACTGTCCTGGGGCCTCCATGTCCTCAATGACAAAATGAAAATGCTGGATTGATTACTAATGCTGCTGTCATCCCTAAAATTTGAGGGTTATAAAGAGAAATAAAAATTCCAAATTTTGAAATGAATGAGAGTAAAAGCATGACAAAATCGTACCAGTTGGATAAAATAACAATAAAGCTTTCCAAGACATGTGCCCCAGTGTCCCAAAGCAGATGTTTTCACAAAGGCCCTGAATGTACATTTATATGTACATTCATGGAGACAGAAGCATGGGTGATATTGCCACACTGTGTGCAGCTAAAAAACCCTCCACTATATACAGAAAGGACAGACTTAACCTGACGCAGTAAATAGCCCCAAGTTGAGCGCCAGAGGTTATCAATTTAACAACTTAACAATATTTTCCAAACTTCTACCTATGGTTTGATGGAAATAGGAGAGGATAAAAAAAAGAAATCCTAGGTCTAGCAAAGATTTAGACACATGCACAAGCTTGTGGGCAATCTCCAGTAAGACAATATAATCACTAATTAGGAGGAACAGATGCAGGAATCTAACCAAAACATTAATGACAAAGAGCAGCTGAAAGAGACACTTACCAGATTCTCCTCTTCGGCCTCTCTTACCTCGTTTCCCTGGAGGGCCTGAAATACAAAGAAGAATTTTTTGAAACTGGCTTAATATTTTCTTTTTACTCCAAAATGGCTAGTAAATAACTTTTGATGTATTTTATCACTAGTTTTAACTAATAACCTCCAAAAAGACCAGATATTTGTAAAGGCCAGCTTATCTTAGTGACAAAACTCTTAAGCTTCAGTTAATTATAAAACCTATGCCAGATGTCTAATCATCTAGCATTACTTAAGAACACTAAATATTCAGAATTTTTATTCATCCTGCCTAGATATCATCAACAAAGACTACTTTAATTGCAAATTGATACTGAGATTTCATGTTTCTTAGAAAAATTTCTTTTACAAAGATTTCATTATTAATAATTAAAAGTACTAAGTACAAGATTATAGTTTCTCTTCACTCAGATTCATCATTATTGATGATTTCTTTGAAAATACTTAGTTGGCAGTTAGCTAAATGTATGTATTTGTAATGGGAATAATTCTGACAATATTTCTGTTTTATTAAATATGAATTTTCATATATGAAAATTTCTCTTACTGAGAACCAGCTGAGTTAAAGTCATACTCTTTCATTGGAAAGTGTTTAGGTACTAACTATAGGTCTCATTTTTCCAAGGAGCTAGCTCATTACTGCCATTCAGTAAGTAGTTAGTCTTTATGATGATTCCACTTTGAAAGAGAAAGACCTTTTTTTCCAGTGAATTGCCTATAAAGACCACCAAGCTAGTATGTATCAGACTTAACACAAGATTCTCGACATTCACGGCTTTCAAGCCATTACTCTCAATTATATAATTTCTGCCCTCATTTCCTTGAATAGGAATAGCTCCCACTGAATTATGGTTCAGGCAAATAGGAGAGAATAATTAGCCCACAATGAGAATTAAGGTCTTATAATATTTGCTGGAAGAAAGAGGCCAAGGAAAATACAGACCCTTCCGGTTTTAAAGAATGAGCTGCTAAGCTGGACTGATGACTTCCAAACTCTAGACAGTTCAAGACACAAGCAGCACAGGCCTTAGCAGCCAGCCGGCTCCCAACGTGATCCTGAGCTACCAACTTCCACATGGAAACACTATCATGAGAATAAAAACATCAGTGGGCCAGTTAGCTTCCCCTCAAGCCCTTACACAGAGTAAGTCTGGCCATCTGTGTTTTGTAAGAGGTTAAAAACAATCAAGCAATAAAATTGATTGAAAATGTTAGGAGAAGCAGCAGAGTCCAAAATTGTTATTCAAAATTTCAGATCTCTTTCTGTATTTTGGACAAAAGAGAAATTTATTGAATCATACTCAAGATATTCTTGGCCAAACTGAGAGCAGAAGAAAAAAATTGCATAAATAGGTAAATAAACTCAGTGGGACCCTAACAGGTATGAAAAATACATATCTATTTACACACATTCGAACACACATGCACAGAAATATATTGATATATTTTGATATATACAATGTTTTCAAGATTAGGAATCAGCTTTTTTTTATTATAAAATTACTTAAACTAAGAAGTATTTAGCCATAATTATATGCTTCTGATGTCTATGGTCTGCATAGTAGGGGTTATAGGTTAATGTATAAGAAGTATATCTGCCCTGAAGAGGCAAAGAAGTTGAAAAGATTAAATAAAATGACACATATGAAATATTTGCTAGTGGCATGTTGTGAAGATGGCTCCATGGGTTTATGCTCTGATTTGTTCCTTTTACTCAAAACATATGGTCAATTATAAAAAGAGAAAAAGGTTTTAGAAGAATTTGTATTCAAAAAAAAAATGGGCATGTTCACAGGCTAAAAATGGACCAAAAATGCAAAGTGGAAAGCAGGGATAAAACCATGAGCCTGTTGGGATCTAGTTCTAGACATAGAACTGATGGCCACAAGTACAATTCCTGGAGAATAAATACTTAAAACTTTCTAACCAGAGTCAGACTCACTTAATAAAGCCAGCAGCTTGGAAATGCTGATGATAAGTTGAAAATACCCAGGTCTCTGGTTTAAAGGCTGAAGAATATGGACACAATCTTTCAATCAGAAAATGAATAAGCATCTGCAGATTTGATGCCTAACTCTATGATATCTACAACATAGATCTAGAACAGAAGTCAAGAAATGCCATTTTAATATTTTTAATGTTTCTTTATTTTTGAAAGACAGAGAGGGAGCAGGGGAGGCGCAGAGAGAGAGGGAGACACAGAATCTGAAGCAGGCTTCAGGCTCTGAGCTGACAGCACAGAGCCTGATGAGAGGCTCGAACTCATGAACTGCTAGATCATGAGCTTAGTTGAAGTCAGATGCTTAACCAACTGAGCCACCCAGGTGCCCCTAGAAATGCCACTTTAAAACCAATATGATCTAGAAAGCTGAGAATGTCTGGGAAAGACAAACAAAAAACACTTAGGTAAGAAAGGGTGAATACAGAGGAAAGAAAAGCAGACATACATAGTGAGAAAACTACACTGGAAGAAAGAAAGAGAGAAAGAAGGAGAGAGAGAGGGAGGGAGGAAGGCAGGCAAACAGAAAGAATACATAATGCATACACAAAACAAAATTCCAAAACGTATGAAGAAATCTAATGCTAAGAAAGGCAGTACTCAACAATAGGATCATGAATTCTTTCCAGGTAAAATTAATTTTTAAAAAATCAGACAAAAGTCAGTACATTAATTATACTTTAAAAGATAAATGAAAAAGAATATTCATCAAAGAGCAAGGGATTTTAAGGGTAAATAAGAAAAAAATCTATTTGAAAGAGAACCCCTTAGAAACCTGGAAAAAAATCATTGAAATTAAAAAAAAAAAAAACCATTTAAATGCTAGCCTGGATATGGTTAAAGACAGATTGATATAGAATATGAAGAATGCAGCCCCGAGACAGATCCAATATTGATCTATTCCTATCTATCTATCTATCTGGCTGGCTGGCTGGCTACCTATCTAGCTACACTGGTCCAAATGTTTGTAGGCTCCCCAAATTCATATATTGAAAATCTAACTGCCAAAAATGATGGTGTTAGGAGGTGGCACCTTTGGGAGACAACTAATATATGAGGCTAGGGCTCTCATAAATGGGATTCATGCCTTATAAAAGCCCACAAAGACTCTCAAACCCTTCCACTGTGAGGATAGAATGAGAAAACACCATCTATGAACCAGGAAGAGAGCCCTTACCAGAAGGTGACCATTCTGGCATTTTGATCTTAGACTTCCCAGCTTCCACAACTGTGAGCAAAACATTTCTGCCATTTACAAGGCACCCAGCCTGTGGTATTTTGGTATAGCAGCCCTAACAGACTAAGACACTATCTATCTATATGTCTATTTACCCACCTACCCACTTATCTGTGTCAAGAAGCAAAATTTCACTTACATAACCAAGAGGATCCAAAAGAAAAGATAGAGAAGCCCTTGTTTAAGTGATAATAGATGAAGATTTTCCAGAACTGAATATAGGAGTCCTAAGATTGAAGTTACACCCCAAGTGACAAGTAAAAATAAGTCACACTTAAATTTAATAAAGTTCAAGAATAAAGAGAAAATGTTAGGAACTACCAGAGGGAAAATTACAATGGAACGTATTTAGACTGACGTCTCACCCACAACAAAGGTGTCACAAGAGCTCAGTCTTGATTTTCATAATAAATCTCAGAAATCTCTAATTACTATTTGTTTATTGGAATTAGTTTATCATTTCCCCCCTGACAAATGTTCCTTTTACATAGTAGAATTTACCAATAAAAATAAATTGCATAAGTATTTTAAATAGTTTGAAATAAGCTATAAAGCAGTATTTAAAAGATATCAAGTTATGAAAAATGAACAAAAATGCAATCATATCTTTTGAAGAACTCAAGAGCAAAGAATATTTCTTAATATGTCTGCCTTAACTATTCAACCAGAGACTTAAAGAAATAAACCAAATGCTGTGGGAAAAGTATCTGTTATATTGAGAATTGAAAAGAATAGAATCTAAGGAAACTGAAAAGATACTTGGCAAACATAACTATTGAAAGTGAAAAGGGTCTACAAAGAATTTCATAATATGTGAGAGAGAAAATGAAGTTAAGCTGAGTTACGATAAGATGAAAATCTAAACTATGGGATTTACAAAGAATATACTAGATTAGAGTATGTAGAGTTCCTGTAAGAAACAGAAGACTCAAGTGAGCATTATAGTAAGCTTATTGAACTAATAAATTTTGTAAAAATCTCCCAAAGACATAGAGACAGATCTTACTTAAAAGAGAATAAATAAGATTTTTGAAAAAGTCTACTGTGCAGATCAGACAGTTTGACACTGCTTTGGATTTTAGGGATGAAAATAATTTTTAAAAAATGATTGGATGGCATGAATTTAACAATGGACAATTGGACACGAGGATGAAAAATCAGAAAAGACAAATGATAGATGTTGCCCAGACAAAACTGATGTTAACAACAGTTGAGAAAGATAGTGGCCATTTCCATTCTAAACTGAGTGATGAAGTGCTGGACAGGCATGAGCTGTATGAACAAATACAGAAGCTAAAACATGACTCTTATTCACTGAATTTGGCCAGGTACTTGAAGCAGAAATTCTCAGTGAACTCTGTCAGCAGAAAGTCATTACTCTGCAAAAGAAACTGGTTCAGGAATATGAATGGGAAGCTATCAGTAACAGAAGAAGTGAAAGCTTACCAGCAGATAATTCATGAAATGAGAAATGAGTTATGGAAAATAGATAGAGGCTATAAAACCAGATTGCTTTTTATAAAAACCAAATTCGTGCCAATCAGTACTGTTCATGTTTCAGAAAGAGTTTTCTCTTGAAAGACAAGGCAAACTGTCAGCGTGAAATAGACATTAGTAAAAATTAGCCATAATGGTAATGCTTTAAAGACCTGTGTCAACAAACCCAATTGGAGATAGATCCAGGTCATCAAATCACATCATAACAAGGTGTCTTAAGCCAAGCTAATTCTTTTGGCCCAAAACTAATACTCGCTGGAGCACTCTACTCCTTACTAATGGTATACTCACCTGTCAGAAGGCTCTTTTCTAAGGTAAGATATGCGCTTAGAAGTAAACACATGCTTATATATGAGCCTTCCCATGATCTTGGGGGTGGGTGGTTATTGCACATGTCTAGAATACCCTTATTTGGTTTATCAGATAAATTACCAAAACTTGTCAATTCCATTTCTATTATTTGACTCTATTCACTCTTCTCCACTCCTCTACTAGTATTTCATGGCTGAGCTTAAACATAACCTTTCTGGGCACTCAGAGAAGAGATTTTTTTTACATTAGGATTTTAGTTGTCCTTTAAAAACATTTTACCACTTATAAACATTTACAATTAAACAGACAGGAAGTGTTCGAAAAAAGTATCAGAATCCATAATAAGCTGTGTTTTTTGTTTTGTTTTGTTTTTACCTCTTGCATTCTATTTCAACACACATTTCTAGCTGTCTCTGTTTTGGGGGAAAAGAAATAACATGGATAGAAACAAAGGGAAGAAATCAAATCAAAATGGATTAAATACTTAAATATACAAACTGAAACAATAAATTTCCTAGATGAAAACATAATGAAAAAGCTCCTTGACACTGGTTTTGGCAGTGTTTTTTGGGTATGACAACAAACACACAAGCAAAAAAAGCAAAAAATAAACAAGTGGGATTATATGAAACTGAAGTTTTTGACAACAAAGGAAATGATAAACAAAATATTGGAAGAAAATATTTGCAAACCATATATCTGATAAAGGGTCAACACTCCTGATATATAAGGAACTCTTACAAATCCACAGTAAAACAATAAATCACCCAATTTAAAAATGAGCAAAAACCCAATCAACATTTCTCCAAAGATGACCTACAAATGGCCAAAAAGTATATGAAAAAATGCTCAACATCACTGATTATCAGAGAAATGCACATCAAAACCACAATGAGATATCACCTAACACCTGTTAGGATGGTTATTAAACAACAACAACAACAATAGGATAAGCATTGGTGCTGGTATGGAGGAAAAAAATAAAAAACCTGTACACTGTTGGTAGAATGTAAATTGGCACACCTACTGTAAAAAATATTATGGAGATTCCTCAGAAAATTAAAGCTGCAACTAACATATGATCCAGCAATCCCACTTCTGGATATTTATCCAAAGGAATTGAAAATCAGGATCTCAAAAAGAGATATCTATACTCCTGTGTTTATTGCAGTGCTATTCACAATAGCCAAGGACAACCTAAGTGTCCATCAACAGATAAATGGTTAAAGCAAATGTGGCATATACATGCAGTAGAAAGTTATTCAGTCTCAAAAAAGAAAGAAATCCTGCCATTTGCAATAATATGGATAGACCTGAAGGGGATTATGCTATGTGAAATAAGCCAGATACAGAAAGACAAATACCTATAAATATCTCATTTATATGTGGAATCTAAAATAATCAAACTCAAAAAAGCAGAGAGCAGAATGGTTATTGCCAGGGGCCGGGAGGAGAGGGAAGTGGGAACATGATGGCTACAAAGTTACTGTTATGGAAGATGAGTTCTGGAGATCTACTATAGTATGGTGCCATAGCTAACAACAGTCTATATGTATATGTACATGTAAGATATGTATATGTATATGTATATGTAAAGATTTCCTGAGAGGGTAGGTCTTATGTCAAGCATTCTTATCACTAAATAGTAGCAGTAGGGAGTGGGAGGAAACTTTGGGAGGTAATGGATATGTCTATGGCCTTGGTGATGGTTTCACAGATGTATACTTATCTCAAATTCATTGAGTTGATAGATTAAATATGTACTACTTTTTCCATGTCAATTATACTTCAGAAAAGTGGATTTTAAAAAAAGAAACAAAAGGAAGGCTCATGCCCTGAGTGATCATGCTTAGACATGTTGTCATAAAAGCTTGAGAACAGGGAGAAACGCACCATCTTGTTATAAGAATGACCTAATGGTCACTACTGACCTTGATCATTTGAGAATTAATTCTTGGCTGAATTTCCATGAAATAGGTAATGAACATATGTAATGGCACAAACTGGGAGCTCAACAAATGTTAACTCCATCTTCTGGCTTATTTACATTTTCTTGTTACAATTAGTCAATAGTAATAATGTATTTGAGTATTTGATAAGAAAAGCTGAATGTGTGTGTGAATAAGATTGTGAGCAATTAATATTATCTTCTGATTAAAATATTCAGAGACAAGTTAGTATAAAGAAAGAAAATGGAACACAAAGTTAACAGACACATTTCCACTGTTGTGTAAATTGATCTTAAAATTAACCTCTTTGATTTTAGTCTGTTAAAAGATCTGGTAAATAATACTAACTCAACCATATTTATATGCTTATTGTGAAGATGATGACTGTAGAGTGCTATATACCTATGATAAGTGAGTCTTTACTTCATTTCTCACTAACTCATTGAACCTTATAAACTATTTCCATGTTATATTACTGTCATAATCATCAAAAAAAGTAGAAGACTTCTAAACAATTTCACACATCCTAATAAAAAGCTGATTTTAGTTTTTAAATTTTATTTAAGTTTACTTATTTATTTTGGGGGGAAAGGGGGCAGAGAGAGAGGGAGAGAGAGAATCCCAAGCAGGCTTTACACTGTCAGCATGGAGCCTGACACAAGGCCCAAACTCATGAACTGTGAGATCATGACCTGTCCCGAAATCAAGAGTAGGATGCTTAACCGACTGAGCCACCCAAGCATCCTAAAGGTTGACATTTTTGTCAAAAGTTTCATCTCCAGATGCAAAGAGGTCACCAGAGAAAATGATGTAAAAATACCTCAAACAATAGTAAATATTACAAAAATTAAAGACTCTTATCCAGAATTCTGGAAGCAGAAAAACAGAAATATTAAGACAAAGGAAACAGCAGGAGGCTGAGCTTGTGGTCAGGGAGGGAAAGAGTGAGTAAGAAGCGGGGAGCAGATGGAGCAACCCATGTGCCGGTGCACATTGGAGTAGGGGGGCCTACAGGAGAAATGTGTGCAAGCCTAGGATGCCCCTCCCCTGTAAGTGATCCCAGGAATAGGTCTCCAACAGCTGCAAATGGCTCTCAGGAGAGGGGAACCTGTCTGGGCACAGAGGAGATGGCAGATCAGCCTTCCTGAACCACCCTCCCCCATCCTCCAGCTCCTTTGAGAAGACTAAACCACGTTTACCTTCAGATCTTCTAGATTAACCTTACAAGTAGGCACAGATTAATTTCAGAGCCTTCCCCAAAGTCCTCCCACCTGCTTGCATACTTAATGCCTGAAATTCTTTCAATGTAGACCAAAGCCTTTCATTCCACAATTAGAAGTAAAAGGCTTAAACGGCAAATGCTTGGTAGAAGTAGAATATTAGCTAAAATGTATTTTCCCCATACTCATAAAATGTCTATACTACAACATACCCCAAGAGATCATACAGCCCAAAGGTTTTCACACTGTACTTGATACCCAGCTATGAGAGCAGCTCCAATTGGCCATATTGAATTGCAACCATTTGCAGTAAAAGTTCATCGGCTAAAACAGGTTTATAAATCAATGATTCATATTTCTGCAAATGTAAGATTGAAGCCAAGAGAAGTGAAAACAACCTGCTGAGGGTCCCACACAGCAGACATCAGCTTCCCGATTCCAAGCGCAGCGCTCTGTGACTTAGCACACTGCTTCTCATTTTTGAACCCATGCTCTATCGATTGTAAAACGACACAACCAAGGCCACCTTTCTAAACTGCTTCATTTTATCAAGGGCCTGTTTCATATTTTTATACCATGGCTAATTGAGGCAGATATAGTACAATTACTTGTTACAGTCTCCCACTAGACTGTAAGCTCTTGAGGGAACAAATTCCCTTGTTCATCCCTGTGTCTCTAGCAACTGGCACAGCACTTATCACTCAATGAAACTTTAAAGGAATAGTGCCTATGGACTATTTGAAGCATGCCAATATTATTTCATGCTGTGTTAATTTTTAAAGTGAATAACTTTTTTTTACTTAAGAGATTTATTACCCAAGATATTTAAAATTTTTTTAATTATTTAATTTATTTTTGAGAGAGAGATAGTGACAGCGTGAGCAGGGCAGGGTCAGAGAGAGAGGGAGACACAGAATCTGAAACAGGCTCCAGGCTCTGAGCTGGCTGTCAGCACAGAACCCGACGCGGGGCTCAAACCCACTAACCGTTAGATTATGACCTGAGCCGAAGTCGGATGCTTAACCGACTGAACCACTCAGGTACCTCTACACAAGATATTTTAAATCAGCATGTGCTGCACTATATGTAACACAAGCTAGTTTGTTTTAAATATCTTTTATGTGTGTGTTTTTGTTTCAGATTTCCTCAAGTTTCTAATCTCCATGGAATGCCAGTTTGTAAAAGAAAGGTAATCATAATAAATAATAGGTAATAATTTATAATAGCCAAGCTCTCTAAGTCTCTACAGAATATTATTCAGATATACATTATGTTACAGGCAATAAGTTCAATTGAAAAGTTGTAAAAGTTGGTTTCCCTTTTTTTAACAACACAAGGGACATACTAACAAATGTTTTAGGGGATTCTATTCTTACAAGTTATTTGAAATAATAAAAAATATAAAAAGTAATAGTTTGTTAGTAAAAATAGTTCGTTGGTATTTTAGTTTATAAACAACAAAAATAAAGTTGCTTAATTTTTATTTTTGAGGCCTAACCACCTAATTTCAGTAAGCCTAGGAAAATCTATAAGGTACCAGACTCCTAAGATTAGAAATTAGAATTGTTTTGTCAAATTCCTAGAGGAGATTTTAAAAATCAAATAAAAAGATCAGATCTTTAAAGTAACTTTATGAATATTCCTTTCAAAAATCTGCTTATTTTCTCGCTTTCACACCAGCAATTTTTTTCCTGGTAATGATTTCAAGTAAAACTTATGAAACATAAAATATGTGCAGAAATTGTGTTCATTTAATGAAGATGAAACAATGTGACTCATAGAAGATATATAAAAAAAAAAGAAAAAACTCCCTTTAGTGGCTAATAAATGTGAAAACAGTAGGAGTGTACACATTAGGCCACCTAAAGCCAACTGGGTGGATAGGTACGGGTACACCGGTTTAAATGTAACATGCAATACTTCCTTGGGGTAGTAGCTAATTGGTTTTAAAGCAACTGGTTTAGAAGAAAATGGGCTATTTATTCCAAAATACACTTCCCATTAGAATTTTTAAGCAGCAAGACATGCCCTTCTGGCAAAGTATGTTTTTATTTTCTCATTAAATACACTGAGAACAAGTGTTTTGTTTTATCTATTTTTTTTTTCATTTTTAAAATGGAAACTTTAACAGTTGTGATGTAAATATTTTACATAAATATAAGCAAACTACATCAGAATTGTGCTGAATATTGGGGCGCCTGGGTGACTAAGTCAGTTAAGTGACCGACTCTTGGTTTTGGCTCAGGTCATGATCTCACAGTTCATGAGTTTGAGCCCTACGTTGGGTTCCACAGCTGGCAGCATAAGGCCTGCTTGGGAGTCTCTCTCTTCCCTTCTCTCTCTGCCCCTCTCTCGCTCACGCTGTCTTTGTCTCTAACAAAATAAATTAATAAACTTAAAAAAAGGAAAGAAGTATGGTGAATGTAATTCTCAACATTACCATTATCATTAGTATTTTTTTAATTGGTTGAATTTCTGTGTCTTGTGGAGATAGGTCAACAGGCCACATTTCCATTCTAAACCTTCTTGCCAGTTATTTCAATGTAAGTTCAGTTCTAGCTTGTGCTTAGTTTAAGTGAAGTATTTCATATAAATTCAAGCACTGGGTAATGCTTTTTATACTTACCCAATAATTAATTGATATTTGTAAATTTATAACTAGAGAAAAATGACCATGTTTATGAGACAAGTGGGGACTCTCACAAGAACATACTGGAAAACAACTCCACTTACACAATTAAGGAAGAGGATTTCCAAACCAAGTGCAATGGAATCTTTTCTGGGCTTTATGTGGAGGCTTTGTTTCCAGAAATGGAATTCCAGCAAATGAGGAGTTGTCTTTATTGCTGTTTTCAATATTTAGATAATAAATATAGCACAATATTCAATAGAAGCTGTTCAAGACTAAAATAGTCCCTGGTTACAGTCCATTGACTTTAATGAGGTCTGATGTGGCACAGTTGTTATTTCTATCATTCGTCTCCCACACATAAAGTGTTTCATTATTATGGTACTACAAGTTTTACCCCATGATCCTATAGGGGATTTGCCATGACAACCTTTTCTATTTCTACTTGCAGGGAAGGGGGCTGCAGGATGTCAGAGAGTAGGGGTTGGGAATAAGAAAGATGTGTTTCTTTGTGAGATTATATGCTATATGGTGAGTGGCTATTACATATAATATGTAATATATTAACATGAAACAATAGTTGAGTTCCCAAGCCTGCAGAAAAATTTAAATGAGCTCTCTAGATTCTACTTTCTAATGAAACGCAGAACAGTGAACAGATCTTTAAAGATAAAGAGAATTTTTTAAGTAACAGGAAAAAAAAACAAGATCAATGGTTGAGTGTAGTTTGCATATTCAATAAATTAAATAATGTTAACTCAATTTATCAGCAATTGAAACAATAGAAAATGGGGAAAAAGTGGACTAATGGAAACTGGGATTTGTTTTCATTAATGGCTTTGCAAGGCCGCAAGCTTTTACCAAAAAGCTGATAGATGAATTAAACACAGCAGCACCACATACACCATTACACACATGTAAATGGCCCACATTTCTTTAAGCCAGTGCTAAATGAATTATTTAGCATTCCTATTGCTAAAATTAGTCACCAATGGGTAAAATAATCATAAGAGAACTGGTGTAACACTGAAAATTCGTGATGAAAAATAGTAAATAAAAAGTCAGGATGAAACCATCAGAGTAGGATTAGGAGTACTTCAGAGGGAAGGGGCAGCATGGAAGTCGAGATCCCCTGAAACAAGCATGAAGGTAGAGGGCACTGAGGCAATCAGAGCAGATATGAGACAGTAAGAGTCTACTGGTAGAAATCAGCCAAGCTGATGGCCCCATAGTGTCATGGCGGGAAGGGGGAGGACACAAAGACTTGCACATAATGAAAGGGGTAATGATGATGGTTAATATTTACAAGTGCTCATTATCTGTCTGACACCAGACTAAGCACCATCCATGCACGATTTCATTTACCTACACTGATCGAGTGATCTCAATATAATTTCAGAAAATGATATAAAGAGGTTAACTGTCACAAATCTAGTAAGTGGTTAGAGCTTTATGCCCAGACAGTCTGACTCCTAAATTGTAAATTCCAAAACTAAAGACTTGCTTGTTTACTAAGCACACTATGGATCACTCCATTTTCTGATATAAACACACAGAGCTGCATTAAGGAAAATAGAAGCTTTAAATGAAGTTGGAAAAAATTGGTTCATAAGTACTCCTAAGGTTCTCTGTTTAAAATTCTAGTTTATAAGGGGGCTCCTGGGTGGCTCAGTCAGTTAAGCATCCGACTTCAGCTCCGGTCATGACCTCATGGTTCATCCCGCACTGGGCTCTGTGCTGACAGCTCAGAGTCTGGAGCCTTCTGATTCTGCCCCCCCTCTGCTCACACTCTGTCTCCCTTTCTCACAAATATAAACATTAAAAAAAAATTCTAGTTTACATGTTTATTTTTAGCTTCTCATTCTAAGTGTAAAATAATCATGAAATACTACTTGCTAAAAATTAATAAATTTTTATTTTACAAAGCTAAAAAGGAATCGTGCTCTCTTCATACACTGAAAACACTCATGGTTAACCCAGGCGGATGTGATTAGCACATATTTATGTATATGCTCAGATAATATATTCTTACACTAGGCATGCCAGTATTTTCTTTTTTTTATTGATGGTAAGAACACTTAATGTGAAATCTACCCTCTTTATAGAATTTTAAGTATATAATACAGTATTGTTAACTATACCATGCATACCAATTTTAGCAAGTCTGTTATATATAAGTATTTAGAATGAGACAAATAAAAAAATATTGGTCTTTAAAAATAAGGGATGGTGTCTTTTTCAATACTGTGTTCTCTGTACCTGGAACATAATTAAGTTTTACTTAAATGGATGACTTTCTTTTAAAGCTAAAATAACAATAACAGTTTTGGAGTATTTCTTCTGGTTAAGAAAAGCAAACAAAAACCCAACAGAGTATAATTTGTGAAACCAGCCACAGGGATATATGATTGACCCTTACAGTAGAACACATTAGCTGTGACTTTAGACAGACTAACTGTCCAAACTTTGTAAAACCTAGTTTTTCTTCTACAAAATGTAGATAATATCTACCTCAGAAAGTTTAGGTCTTTACTTTTCAGCTCTGAATTCTTTATCGGTCTCTCTCAAATCCATCTGCATCCACATACAATTTTAATATATTTTCATCAGATGATTCCCCTGATCAATCAACTTCCACATAAATATGGGGGGAAGAACTATTAGCCCAATAGAAAAGGTTTTTCCACTAGGAAAACCAATCCCACTATTTCTCAACCCCAATTCTCCATGCCTAATCCTTGGTCTTTCATAATTCTTGTCCTCTCCTTACTTAAGTTTAATTTCAAGAAGACAATATATTAATCACAATCCTTTCTCTCTTGCCATGTATTTGGTCCATTTTTCTCTCCATTCTTTTTTCCAACATACCCAAGAATCAGTTCTATTATAATATAAATTCTACCTTCCTGCAATAGCACTACCAGCTTAATAAACATTTTAACATGGCTGTTAAATAAAGGTACACAATTTTTTTTTACCATTATTCTCAGCTTCCTAAATAGGAATAGGAACGGCATGTCAGACTTAAAACTATAGTTTAAGGAAGAGCTGCTATTTGCCTGTGTAAGGAACTAATTTGCTCAATGCTATGATGTATTTGAAATGTCATGCATATGAAAAGTGCTCTACAAAATGTCAAATTATCTTGTTAAACTAACTGAGAACAAAATGTTGTACAGGTTAGGATAATGGTTGGCCTCCCATAGAAATGCTAATATAGGTGATCTTCACCAGAAAATCCTGTCCCATTTGGCCATTAAAAAGAGACTTGAAATCCCCTAACCACCCCACAGAGTTTCAGTGCCTCCTTCAAAACAAACACAGTTGTTTCCTTATAGCTAAATCTCAGATTCATCCTGACAGGCAAATTCCCTAGAATTCAAAAACATTATGAGTAGACTTCTATGAATAAAATGTTTCCCCATATGATTTCACAATAATTCTGGCACTTTAATGCTCTATATCCATCACACGGCAAGTAAACATTTTCCAATGAAACTGCAGAAGGGCCATTCCAAGACACATAATTTTAACTTTGCAAACCAGGGTTTTTTTCTAGTTGTACAGGAACTCATACAAAGTTTTAAAAAAAGACAGAAAGACTTTTACTTTGGTAGACACACACTCGTATGGCTTTACACAATAAGGAAAACATTCACTAACATCATATTGGCTTCCTATCTGACATCTTTTGTTCTAACCAAGATGGGAACCTCAAAGCATGCCAACGTTTAGATGTGTGTCAGAGGCCAAGAAGTAAAATGTCTAAGGTCTAACTACAAATGCCAATCACCTTTAAAGAATTTATAAAAGACCTCTGATAAAGTAGACCAGGAGCTCTGGAACTAACTATCAGGGGTGAAAGTTCAAGACTTACAACTTTAGGTTATGAGGGAGAAGGTAATTTCAAAGTAGGATTTGAGGACTTTTATTTTGCAATCTGCTCTCCTAACAGCTTTACTTAAAATAGAACAGTTCTTAAATAAGGAGTTTTATTATGATACCAGGTAACATTAGAGGAAAAACTGTCCAGGAAAATATCAACTGTAGTAAATATGGTTGGAACCATCATGTTCAAAAATGGAATTGGAACTATGAAATCCATTTTATGCTCCTTAGTAAAAGGACTCATATTTTTCAGGTGCCAACAAGTGGGCCTGTTATGTGTCTTTCAAAACACGAGATTGTGTCTTGAATAAGATAAGTGTACAATATCGATAAAATAAATTTCTTACACAAAATAGTTCGTGTAAAATGCTCAATAGAATACATTTTCATTTTTAGTGGTTCTCTATATCTAATATGTAAGTGTGAACAAAAATGAAAAAATTAGGATCTTAATCCATTTTGACACCACCTATACCCCATCCACATGCATATTTATGAATATATATGACTTAATCAGGGCATGCATCATTAGTCTGTCTTCTTATTCAGCCTCCTCATTTCATAATCATAATTAAGAAGTTCTTAAGTTCTACTGGATTTGAAGTCAGGTGTTAATACTCAGCATAAAAAAGGATTCCTATAAATAAAATAAATCCCTTAGATATCTGATTGAATTTGATTGTTCTCTGAATATGCTATGGTGAGATAAAGGTGGGCACATCTAAAAGGTTTGTTGACTTTTAAACCATTTTAAGTCAAAGAACAGACAAGATTCCTTATGCTAGCAACAGTGCATATGTATAGTTTCTTCCTGAAAAGATCTCATGAATTCCTTAGAGATAATAAGGCCTAAAACATAGACAATTAAGGAACAATGTTCACCAGTATATATACAGTGTTATACTGAATATGGCTTTAATTATACCATAGGAGCTCAAAGAAGAGAACTGAGAGAAGTTCTCAGAGAGGTGGAACTTAGCTTGACTTGAAAGAGTAGATAAAAAAGAGGATAAGGTAGGATACAGAATAAACACAAATAAACACAGCTCGCTGCATGCACTATAGCTGGCCATGAGATCACTTTCACTGGAGTATGAATTTTTGCTTACAATAAGGTTAGATAAGTGAGGTGGGTCCGGGTTATAGAAGGCTTCAAGTGGCAAGAGAAGTTAGGAAATAATGACATGAAGTATTTTGGGAGAACTAACCTTTCATGAGCTAGCAAAGTCAACTGTGAGTCTCTTCAGAGCTACGGCATAAACTAATAAAGAATACAGTAGCAGTGGGACAAAAATTAGATACTAAAAGTAATTTTGATAAAAAGAATCAATCTTGGAGGCTTAATGATGAATAAGAGAGGCTGAACATCAAAGATGGCTCCAGGGATTTGAGCCTTACAGAATAAAAAATAAGAAGTACTATTTATTTTTGCTGTGTAGATTAAAGAAAATGTCCATCTGTTATTAACATAATAGTCATATATCAACCTTGGAAATAACATCATTGGCATGTTAATATGAATTAGATTTTCTGCAGGGTCTGCATTTCTTCTTTCAAGGTGTGACACTCAGACCTTTACAAGTGAAGTTGCAAGTCCCCAAACTTGGAAAACACTGCTCTTATATTTGGACATCAGTAACATTCAAGGTAAGTTTTACAGACATAATTACAAAACTCCACCCAAGTAGAAGGGATAATAACTTCATGATGATATTACAGAATCTAACAACAAATCACAAAACTGAGGCCAAACCTGTAAGGATTATTTGCATCTTTCTATTGGTTCCTTTTAAAACCTATGAAATTCTTGCCAATATTTCCATTCACATACAGTGAGTTAATTCAGGATTTTCATCAGTAGAATATTGATTTGAATCTTTCTTAAAATAAGGAGACATCAGGATTAGGAGAAGGAGACCCAGAGACCTTCTATCCCTTGTTGTCACTAAGTTCTGCAGAATCTTAGACTTCTTATCTGTAACATAATGACATTGTACAAGAGCTCCTTCCAACAATGTGCTTCTATGAGAGACAAAAGAAAATGGTTCATTTCCTAAGTAATGGCCACACGTGCTCTCCAGTACCTACAAAAGTGGTAACGCCAGCCCATCAAAGTAGATACAAGAATACCAGTGAAGTCAATGACAGGTATAGGCAGGTATATCATTAAGTGAATATAATGATAGCAACCACTGCCCTATTTTTCTCTATCAGGTATGGAGGTCCTGTATGAAGGAATAGAAGGTAGAGGCAGAGCAATAGTATATCACGTATAATGGTAGGGAGGTCAGCCTGAACCCATAATTGTTCAGCTATTCAGAACTGTGGCAAGAACGAGGCAGTGGAAATGAATGAGAGCAATGTGGTCTGCTTCTTTCAGGCTCATCTAACCCCTTGGACTGATGGCTGCAGCTGAGAAATTCCACAGGGATTGAGGAGGGGAAGTGCCCAGGGCATGATGCAGGCACACAAATCCCTCTGGAGTCCTAACCATCCTGCCTGAGTACACACAATCATGAAGCACAGTTGTTTGATCTTGCTACTCTGCCTCCCGCATGAAGAAATGTTCAGAAGTAAGAACACTTCCATTCAGTTACATCACAAGTTGTAATAAATCAATAGCCAGTCTTTGTTCACTTGTGACAACTATAATCTAACCAGGTAAGTTCTAAATTACAGAAGAATGTAGAAAAATGTCTTCTACAGCTACCTGACAGAAACATTTTGTTGTATTTGTTGTGTTTTAAAATATTGATAGAGTAACTAAAACAGAAGCCAAATGACTGGTCAATACCTTTTCTGCGCTTTATAGATACATATGTGTGCGTTTAAAGAATAAATTTCATTCCAATCTTATTCCTTACTTCTATTCTATTGGATGAAAGGACCAAAAACATCTAATATTAACTATGAAGAAATCATACAAAGATAACTGCTGAATAACCTTTATTTTTATTTAAAAACTATCTTCAGTTTAGCCATTAAGCCCAGATTTTTGAGCCAAGATTGACACGGCTTTCTTCGTGCCACTAGATTAAAGTATTCACTGTATGGCAAGGTCTTTCATTTCATTGCACCAACCAATGATGAAATGCAATATGGTCAGATTAAAGGTGGTACGTAACTACTCTTTTGTAATAGTAATATCTTTGGTGAACCCACACATGCTATCAGTCATTTAAATCCAGAACCTCAAGCCGAGCAGAGTCCCATCAAAGTCTTTACATGTCCCACCTGCCCTAGGGTGATACATACATCATTTGAAGCAAAGCTTAGTGACAGCTGCAGAAATGTACTCAATGAATTTAAAATAGACAGCAATCTAGATTAACAGTGATGGAAATATCTGGACATTCATTTTTAAGTGAATTGTAATACTCCATATCCAGAGCTGATTCGTAGCTGACATACATCAGCACTACCACACTCGTTGTTAGTTAGCCAGTTATGAAGGTCCTAATTGCCTCTCCTTGTAACACCCTACCACCCCAACCCCTTTCTTAAAGTCCTCTAGAACTCCACACAACATGAGCACTAAAGGAGGAAAGACCTGGTCCCACAGGAGATATATCAAGCTCCATTCCAGTATGGAGGCCAGTATTTATTCTGATTTGTTGGTGCACGTGCCATAATATTTGGTCAGTATTTTGAATGCCACCCTACCCACCTCCATCATCATTATAGCGTTGATCATGTTGTATCGCAATTATCCCTGGACAAGTCAGCCTCCATCTACTATTCTCAAGTACTTGAGGACGGGGAATCAGTCTAATTCATCTTTGAGCCTTAGTGCCTCAGAGAAAGATGCCATTAATAGAGGTTTGGTAAACCTATGAATGAATGAGCCATAAAAACCAAATTTCATCATGTCACTTTGGTGGTATAACATTTACAGGTAAAATTATTCTCACTCTTAAACAGTATTTGTGGTTTCTTATAAGGATTTTTCTATAGACACCTGTGGCCTTTAAGTTTTCTTTGGCTTTCACATAGCGAGATAGCAAAAGACAAGTAAAAATCCCAAGAGAGAACTTTTTTGAGTTAGTTGTGCTTTTTATCTTACTCCTGCAACTTTCCAGGAAATATAAAAAGGTTTATAAGAGACCATCCTATGAGTATAAAACTATAAAACATTCTTTAAAAATCTCTTTCATCTGACACACTATAGAAATCATCTTCAGAACCTGTGTTCTTCAAATGTCCATACTTTTTGAATGTGTACAATTCCTGAGAGACTTCACTGTCCCCTACTGGCCCTTCCCTGCTTTAATGGACAGCCTCATCATCCAAACACAGTGTAAGTCTGACTTTTAGGGAGGAAAGTCCTGAAAATGTTTTATCATCACAGCAAAATTGAAGTCACAGCATTTTTTTAATGCTTTGGTGCCAGATGGGAACCCAAATTTTGTTTCATCACGTTGGAAACCATTTTAGGATATCAGGAAGCACAGTGGAAAAATCTCTTTACTGAAGAATATATCCTCCATCTCCTGTTGAACAATTTTTGTTTTCTTTTCCAGTGAGTAGTTTATGTGCTATGTTTAGGCCACACATGAAAGTAATATCTCCCTCACGAGACTGACTTTGGCTTATGCTGATTTTTTGAAGCCAAGATTATGGTAATAATTTAAAGAGGGAAAGAAGCAAATGGAATTGGAGGAAAACATGGAAGAAAAAGGATTAGTGAGGCAAAAATTTTCCCCGACCTAATATAACACAATGTCTTAGGAAATTGAAAGGAGAGTCAGATCTCAAATAAAACGAAAGATACTGGGATAGTGTCTTCATTAGACAAACAAGACTGTGTATTCTGTAGACCAATGCACCAAAGGAATGTCAAAGATTCCAACAATAATCCAAAACCAAAAACTTGCTTTCTAAGTTTAGGTCCTATTCTACGAAATGCCCAGAAGTCTCCCAGGGCACGTGCCGTTGCTTTCGGTGGCTCCTCCAAGACCAGCTGTGCGTGTCTTCAGTAGCTTGGAAGCTGGCCAACGCAGTAAGCCCCATGCTGGACTTGGGAAACTAATCCCGTCTATTATTGCTTTTTCACAGGTGGGACACCTGCCCTTTTCTTTTATCAAGGTCTTTCTAATGACATATTAAAGGCTCCCCAAACTCAACACAACATTTGGATCATTATATTTGGATGAAAAGATAAATGCAATGAAAAAACACTAGTAACGGGTAAGTAGAATATTTAGTCTAAGGGCCTGGTGCACATGCAACAGATTTATCATTTTTGACAGCCACACTGAAAGGGAGGGAGGGGGGAGGCAAGTAAGAAGGGAGGATAGGAGGGAGGGCAGAGAAAAGAAGGAAGGATGGAAGGATGGATCAGAGCACTGTGCAAACCAAAACAACCACACTTTCTAGGCTCTGGGTAAACAAAATAATATGTATCTATGGCTTCATTTTCTGTTCTGGGGGAAAAACAAGAGAACTGGAATGGTCTAGGGTGTGTGGAAGCTCCTGGCTCTTAATGATTAATCTATTTATTCCTTATAAGGTAGGCATAATGCTACTTACATTAGATAGTTGTATTTTAAAAGATGCAATTTTAAAATAAGATAAAGACAATAATATAACAGTAAATTTAGAAAATTAAGAAAATTTTAAAAAACTTTTGGTTTCCTAACAACTATTATTTATCTTTGGTGTATTCTCATGACCATATATTTGATATGCTTATTTTACATACATAAGATTTTTTAAATCTTTTTTTTACTTAATCTTACATGAAAAATCATTTTCCATATTGTGTCAATCATCATAATCATTATCTTTAATCATATTTGGTTAAGTAAATTACATAATCTTTGATACTGCTGAACAGTTTGGTTGCCCACATATTTTAATTACTGTTAACAATATCATGATGAACATCTTTGGGCATATGTTTTGCTATGATCTGAATGTTTGTATCCTCCTAAATTCATATGTTGAAGTTCTAACCCACAAGGTGACAGTATTAGGAGATGGGGCCTTTGGGAAGTGATTAGGCCATGAGGGAGGAGTCTTCATGAAAGAGATTAGTGCCTTCATATTTTTAAAAGTTTATTTATTTATTTTGAGAGAGACCAGGACAGCATGAGTGGAGAAGGAGTAGAGAGAGGGAGAGAGAAAGAATCCCAAGCAGGCTCCACACTGTCAGCACAGAGCCCCATGTGGACTTGAACCCTCAAAACCGTGATATCATGACCTAAGCCAAAACTAAGAGTCAGACACTTAACCGACTGAGCCACATAGGTGCCCTGAGATCGGTGCCTTTCCAGTGGAAGGTCCAGAGGGATCCCTTGTCCCTTCCACTACATGAGGACACAGTGAGAAGTTGGCAGTCTACAATCCAGAAGACGACCTTTACCCAAACTTGACCATGCTGGTCCCATGACCTTGGACTTGTAGTCTCCTGAACTGAAAAATAAATTTCTATTCTTTATAAGCTTCCCGGTCTATAGTATTTTGTTAAAGCAGCCCAAACAAACTAAAATAGGTGTTTTGTTTTATTTTGTTTTCTTAGTAGGGGCTCAGAAATATGACTAATAGGACCCTCAGAAATATGACTCACAAGATAAGGGAGTCAAGGACCCTTTTAGTGGAAGTTGACCAGAAACATGTGATCGTTCCAAACATCTATGGCAGCACTAGATAATCTCATTAATTTTGAAATTTCTTAGTTAATAAAAGATTTTACCTCAATAACTCACATTTATTTCTTTACAAATCAGGGTGAACATTTTGCATTTACTAGTTATATCTTTTCTTTTATAAATTCATTTATGTCTTTTATATGGGTGAGTTTTGAAAGAGAGTGAAACAATGAGAGTTCTTTGTTATTTTCAAAATTGGTATTTGGGATTATTAGTATCACTGAAGTTTTATTTCCAGTGTGAAGCATAATCCACTCATTTTACAGGGATCCCATATTTTGGAACTTTGCTCTTCCTGCATTATAAGGATCAAAATGAGTCTCTCAAATCTAGTTGTTGATAGTGATTTCACTGTTTCTGTCCTTCCTGAAGTCTATAGTACAGACCCACCCACATTCTCAGCTTGCAAAACCCTCTGCAAGTTTTCTGTGTTCTTTTTAAAACCTTTTGATTACTCTGAAATGACAAGCACCATGACCACTACAGACCCCCAACCTCACCATGATGTCTTATTTCCCAATAATAAATGTTGCAATCAGCGTGATAGTTGCCAAGCTATTCCTTGCCCAGATGTGCTAAATCAGTTACATAACTCTATAGGGGGCCCACATAAAACTTTATACTGCTCAGCACCATCCCATTCCAACCCCCAACATCATCTGCCTTGACTCTGCAACACCATGTAGGATTTAACGGCTTATTCCATCCCTCCGCGGTCTTTTGGGCTGGTACCTGCAATCCAGTTTTATCAGCTTGAAGCTTTTCTCTGTGGACAGATTTACCATTATTCACCATGTTTCCAGATGGGATCATTACACTATTATACACACAATCTGGGCTATCTCAGAGAACCTCTGATAATCTCTCTCTCTCTCCGTGTGTGTGTGTGTGTGTGTGTGTGTGTGTGTGTGTG
>NW_027532403.1:2048659-2049052 GCF_008692635.1 Crocuta crocuta
AGAGTCATGTGGAAGGAGAGAAATCAAGACTTTTTAAAGCCTCCTTTTTCAGAATAAACAAACACCTTAAATATTTCTTAACTCCTGAGCAAAATTTCTGCTACTAATCCTCTATTAAAATTCCTTTAGGGTTTGGAAATTACTCTAGAGATAACCTCCATCATGTGCACTACGAGAACACTGAGATCTATCAGACCAGAGATTCCACAAGGACAAAACCCATTTTAATTATTTTAGGGCTTCTNTATTAGTGTCCCCTGGAATTTTGGCTTTATATAGCATTTCATTATTGATTGAAGGTTTAGCTCTGAACCACAACAAAATATATCCTTTGGAATATTGCAGTCTTACCTGTTTTCGTAGCCTAGTGATAATCATTGTTTTTGTAATCAT